>NC_142010.1:260134169-260204169 GCF_049901735.1 Notechis scutatus | reverse complement strand
GTCAGTGGGGACACCAGATTCACTTAATAACCATGTGATTAATTTAACAACGGCAGTGATTCACTTAACAACGGTGGCAAGAAAGGTCGCAGAATGAGGCAAAATGACTCCCATCCAAACACTAATAAGGTTCGACTTGCTTAGATGTTTCTGAGCTCAGGGAGGATCGGTTTCAGTCTTAGCTTCAGTTAGAACTGAAGAAGCTTCAGGGATGAGAAGCAAAATGTTTTCAAGGGAAAATAAAAATATAAAAAAAGACTCCCAAAAACATGCAGAAAAGAGCAACAACAATGATTAAGGGCCTGGAGGCTGAAACATACCCTTTTCTCCCAAAAATACAATCTACCCCAAAAGCAAATCCTACCTTGATTTTTACATGTATGCCCAATATAAGCCTACCCCCCAAAATAAGCCCTAATTAAGGGCCCCACCCACTCCAGAGTGCATGACTAAAAATTAAGCTAGGGTAAGGTGGAGCTGCCCTACTACTTACCTTTGGACAGTTGTAGCCAGGCCTCGCACACCCTGACACCTGCCCTGCCAGCCCATTTCTTCTGAAGCCGGCAAGGCTGGCAAGGCTTTCCTGAAGGTCTCTGTAGCTGATAACAAAGAAGGTCTGGATCAATCCAGAGCTCTGTTTTGAGCTGCAGAAGCCTTCAGGAAAGCCTTGCTGGCTGCAGAAGAAGAATTTCCTGACGGCCTCCAGTGGCGAAAAGGAGGCCGGAGGTGGCGCGCATAAGTGAAGTTAGTCAGGGATGACATCCTCTGAAAATAAGACCTGGTGCCTTTTTTGGTGGCAAAATATATATATATATATATAAGACAGGTTCTTATTTTCGGGGAAACACAGTATGAAGAATGGTTGCAGGAATTGGGTATGCCCAGTCTTGTGAAAAGGAGTGGGGGTGTGTGACATGATAGAAGTGTTTCAATATTTGAGGGGCTTCCACAAAGAAAAGGGGGTCAACCTATTCTCCAAAGCACCAGAAGTGCAAGACAAGTGTCAGGGCTCCAACAAATCCACCCTCATTCAAATCAAAAGTCTCTAGCCGCATTTCAGAGAAAAGTAAATTGGTTTATTAGAAGTGGCCATGTTGGTGTTGGCTGGATGCAGCAGATACTAAATCACATCATACATTTCCCACTTGACCCTGGTCTTTCCCCCAACCCCTGGATGTGACTTCTCCAATGGGACATAGCCATCTCCAAGAGTCCATCCATCATGCTCTCCAATAACCTTCTTATGCTCCAACAACTTTGGGCTGCCGGGGTGATTATCTAGGCATTTAAGGAATGCCTTGTTTTCCCCCACTCCCTTTTTCTGGCAGCTAGAAATCTTTTTAGTTGACATTCAGCTCCCCTTACTTCCTGAAGGTGACCTCTACAACACAAAAAGAAAACAAATTTATTGCAAGTATAGAACTTAGGGTTGTGGGGGGAAAAACCCAGGTTTGGTTGGGTTTTCTGCATGGAACCTAGTCACAAGGCGATCAGCTTGGATGTTCCTACTCTTTACCCAAGATGCCTCTGGGTAAAGGGCAGCCCTTCCACTTGATTAGATATTGGAGTCGTCTCCTGTGCTACCTCGAATCGAAGATTCGCTGCACCTCATAACGTGTCTGACCTCCTATGACCACGGGGTCTGGGGGTTCAGGAGGTGGTGGATTCAGGGTCGATCCCACCACAGGTTTTAAGAGGCTACTATGGAATACCAGGTGTATTTTCCCTACGTTTCCAATGGATGGAAACTAATCAAGGAGAGAAGCTAGAACTAAGGAGAAATTTCCTGACAGAACAACTAACCCGTGGAACAACTTGGCTCCAGAAGTTGTAAATGCTCCAACACCGGAGCTTTTCAAGAAGAGATTGGACAGTCTCCAGGCTGAGCAGGGGGTTGGTCTAGAAGATCTCCAAGGTCTTATTAAGGTCCAACTCTTATTATTCTGAGCCACCAGTAGATAGTTCCCAAGGAGGCATATCGTCAGATCTTCAATCAGATTTTCCTCAACAGAACTTCATTCCTGGGGATAGTTTGTTTCCGGATGATGGAAGAGTTTATTTCCACAGGAATCGTAATCAAGGTGTTATTAATGCATTTGACTTTCCCTAAGCTGTCAAACTGAGGATAGGTTTGGTTTGGTGGATGCAGGCTCGACTGACCCTCCCCACTGACACACGCTTTGGAGGTGGGAGGGCACGTCCAGAGTCTCCCTGGGGGGATTCTCCTCTAAACCAAGCACTTTGTAATAAGAGCACAAAATTTACAGTTTGTTTACACATTGTTTTACCGTACCCTGGAGAGAGAGAGAGAGGCTGTAATTGAATGCAACGGTTGGAATAAATTATTAACATTCTGATCCTCTGAGGTTCTATAACTTTCCATTCTTCTGCTGATGTCTTCCTATTTTTTGTTTAAAAATGACAGTAAAAGTAAAGAAACCCTTGAGTTGATTTCAACTTCTACTCATCCTGCCCATGTTGTTTCCTCGGCAAAAATATGGAATTGGTTTGCTGCAATGTTTTTGTTTTTTTTTGTTTGTTTTTTTGCAGGTCATTGTTTCTAGAGCTGGAGATTTCCTAATGATTTTCCATTTAAACTCTTCCCAGCATCAGTCCTGCTTAACTTTTTGGTCAGGTTTAAGTGTGCGCTGAATCCTTTGGTGACACACACACATGATCATAGTAGGGTAGGTGTAAAATTAGGGTAGTGTGAGGTCCTCGGTGCTCTGTGAGGTTGATTATTTTCTTGTAGGTGTTTCATGACTCATTTAGGTTACATGAACAGTGCTAGAAAGTAGTGGGGTTTCTACAGAGGAGGAGGAGGAGGAGGAGGAAGAGGAGGAGGAGGAGGAGGAGGAGGAGGAGGAGGAGGAGGAGGAGGAGAAGGGGAAGGAGAAGGAGAAGGAGGAGGAGGAGGAGAAGGAGGAGGAGGAGAAGAAGAAGGGGAAGGGGAAGGAGGAGGAGGAGGAGGAGGAGGAGGAGGAGGGAGGAGGAGGTGGTGGTGAAGAAGAAGGGGAAGGGGAAGGGGAGGAGGAGGAGGAGGAGGAGGAGGAGGAGGATGTGGGGTTCTTGGTGCTCTCTGAGCTTGGTTATTTTCTTGCAAGTGTCTCATAACCCAGCTAGGTAACATTATCAGTTTTAGAAGATAGTGGGGTTTGCAAGGAGGAGCAGGAGCTGGAGCAGGAGGAGGACTTTGGGATCCTTGGAGGAGCAGGAGCAGGAGAAGCAGGAGGAGGACTCGGGGTCCTTGGTGCTCTCTGAGCTTGGTTATTTTCTTGCAGATGTTTCATGAAGGTAGTGGGGTTTGTATGGAAGAGGAGGAGGAGGAGGAGGAGGAGGAGGAGGAGGAGGAGGAGGAGGAGGAGGAGGAGGAGGAGGAGGAGGAGGAGGAGGAGGAGGAGGAGGAGGAGGAGGAGGAGGAGGAGGAGGAAGAGGTCGTGGAGGATTGTGGGGTCCTTGGTACTCTCTGAGCTTGGTTGTTTTCTTGCAGATGTTTCATGACCCAACTAGGTAACATCATCAGCACTAAAAGGGAGTGGGTTTATGGAGAGGAGAAGGAAGAGGGGGAGGAGGGGGAGGAGAGGAGGGGGAGGAGAGGTGGAGCTGTGGCATCCTTGGTGCTCTTTGAGCATGGTTATGACCCAACTAGGTAACATCATCAGTGGCAGAAGAGAGTGAGGTTTGCTCACTGTTCAAGCAGTAAATAATATCCCAATAAGGGACCACTAGGAACATTAATCAATATTGACAGGGCAAACCACTTGTATACATTACCAGCAATCTGTGAAAAACGAGTGTTGTATAGAATGCCTAGGAAATGTATAGAATATGTGATGTCATTATTATATAATACCCAGGCATTCTGCAGAATGACAAGAACTATTGAGACAAAGCATGACAAAAGAATCATGGGTTAGGGTTTGGGTTAGGGTTAATAAACCCAACTGTTTATTGAAAAGAGATATATATACATGAAAGAATGTAAAATAATACATAGGACTCTCTTGCTGGAAAATAATTATCAAGAGGGGGAAAGCAGTATTGATCTACTTGTTGCAACAAGGATGACTGGAATGGAATAGAGGAGAGGAGAGGAGGGGAAGAGAAAATAAAGAAGAGAAGAAGAGAAGAGAAGAAGAAGAGAAGAGAAGAGAAGAGAAGAGAAGAGAAGAGAAGAGAAGAGAAGAGAAGAGAGAAGAGAAGAGAATTCTTTATTGGCCAAGTGTGACTAGACACACATGGTATTTGTCTCCGTTGCATAAGCTCTGTGTACATACAAACAACAAAGTAATATAATCATAATCATGATACCAATAAGACAACTTAGTAGGAAAAGTTGCAAAGAATGAGAAACTCTGATTTAGATTAATAGTCCACATCTCCAAAAGTTCGCTAAAATACATTCTTCCCTAAAAAACAACAACATAACCATGGTTAAGTTTAAAGGCCAAAGTTTTATCTCTCCAACATTATTCTTCCACTCAACAAAAAACCATAATATTTACCATCCCCCGCATCTAGCAGACCACTAGCTGAAAACAGGAAGGCATCTATTCTACTGTGCCATGATTTTATTTCTTCCTTTTTTATTTATTTTTTTAAAAAAATCACCCTTTCTTTTAAAAGGGGGAAACAGACTGGAAAGACAGATGAGGACAAAACATCTTGATTCCCCCCCACCAATCTTTTTCCTTCGCTTCAGGTTCTTAATCTGCCAGAAAAATATGTCCTGCAGCCCAGCCATAAAACAAGTTGTTATGAAGTAAACCGCATCATGTATCAGACAGGAAGAGAGAAACCAAACAGGTCAACTCTTTGAGACTTTCCCACAAGAAACTTTCAACAATGTGGCAGAATTAATAGAAGGAAAAGAGAAGGAGACTCAAAGGGCCTCCAGCAAGACCCAGTCACCACCAGCGTCCATTGCCAACTTCATCCAACCTATTGCTTCCAACGTCTACTTTCTTGTCAAATCAACAAATGCTTTAACTGTCCTACATTTTAACAGAGACCATTCATTCTGGCCACATTTTACCTGCAGAGAACATTACTGTTATTATTTTGATATTCCACACTGCATCCAGTTTTGGTCACCATCAATGAAATGGAGACTGATAGAGTGTTAGGGATATACACCCTAGCAGAATCTGCACGGCAGTCAGGCAGGCAGGCAAATATGTGAGGCAAACGTTTTTGTAGCTTACACTCAGTAAAACAGATACACTGTGCTAGTTAAATAGTTTATTCCAGTAAGATTTGTAGCATAGTCAAAACAGTCCATATATCATACACTAGTTCAGTCCGTCCGGGGATTATTCAGTTGCAAAGTCCAGTGTCGAAAAAGAGGTCAGTAAACTTACAAATATCAGTCCAGTAATATATCTCTTCGCAGTAGAGATATGAAGAAGTCAAAACTCTTTTTCTTCCTTCAGCAACAGCAGAGAACACGCAGTTATCAAACCATCAATCCATCATCTGCAAGCAATCCAGTAAGCCAGCAATCAATCAAGTTCTCTTGCTCCCTCTTATGGCGGTTTTACAACCACACCCAAAATTACATGCTTTGCAGTTTAAAGTGACACACACTTAAACTCACTATCATAGTTTATATATATTATTTTACCCAAACTACGTTAGGTAACCATGTTATTCCTAACATAGACTCCCTAAGTTATCCTTACTAGAGCAGATAAAATCACAATCACAAACTTTTTAACAGATTAACAGAGTTGGAAGGGACCTTGTAGGTCATCTAGTCCAACTTCTGGAGGAGAAGAGAAGAGAAGAGAAGAGAAGAGAAGAGAAGAGAAGAGAAGAGAAGAGAAGAGAAGAGAAGAGAAGTTCCACTGATTAATTGTTCTCACAATCAGGGAATTTCTCCTTAATTCCAGGTTGCTTCTCTCCTTGATTAGTTTCCATCCGTTGCTTCTTGTCCTGCCCTCAGGTGCTTTGGAGAATAGCTTGACCCCATCCTCTTCTTTGTGGCAACCCCTCAAATACTGGAAGACTGCTCTCATGTCACCCATAGTCCTTCTTTAAAGTAGACATACCCAATTCCTGCAACTTTTCTTTATAGGTTTTAGCCTCCAGCCCCCTAATCATCTTTGTTGTTTTCTCTGCACTCTTTCTAGAGTCTCAACATCTTTTTTTATAGAATAAAATTCTTTATTGGCCAAATGTGATTGGACACACAAGGAATTTGTCTTTGGTGCATAAGCTCTCAGTGTACATAAAAAATACATTCATCAAGAATCAAAGATACAACACATAGCGATAGTCATAGGATACAAAATAGATGATCAAAATCATACTAGGAAACTAAATAGAACAATATACAGTAAATCGTAAAGATACAAGCAACAAGGTTGTAGTCTTATTCGTGTTATATTGTGTTGTTGTCAACTCATAAAACATTCCTATGCCTGTTTTAGTAGTTGCCATAGAAAGTGGGGGGGAGGAAATCTGGAACAGCAATGTAGCCGTTTGAAAGCGAAAGTACATTCCAACTCTTATCTTTAAAAGATTGTAACTAAAATACCAGAGTTTTTGCCTGCGAATATATTTAATTGGAGAACGTGAATGATGACACCCAGCCCGTGAACATGTTCAATTGGAGAATCTGGTTTATGATACATCCAGGGGGGAGAGAGAAAACAGAGTCACAGGTGACTGTAAAATCCCCATTCCCTCCCCACTCCTGGGGGGAGGTTACTGCAAAATGTTATTCCTTCCGCACCCCACTAACCTGCTTTCCAGCTCTGTTCTCCTGTGCAGGGCAATCAAAGAAGACCCAGCCAATCAGCTGGGACTCAGGAGGCGGAGAATAGATGGGGGCGGGGCCAGTCAGAGGTGGGATTTGCTGCTTCTCCGAACTACTCAAAATTTCCGCTACTGGTTCTCCAGAACTGGTCACAACCTGCTGAATACCCACCTCTGATCTCTGCCCTTCAAAACCACATGCCAACCTTTGGAAGTTATCCAAAGGATGCACCATGCCAACATTTGGATAAAAGCTCATCTAATTGTTTTCTTTAGGAAGCAAATGTTCCCAAAGAATTTCATTTCCCCAACTGGCACTAATGTGGGTTAGGGAAGAAGTGGATGGCATTGTGCAAATGTCAGCCTCAATTGACTTCCAGTGTCTTCTGCTCTCTACTGGCCTACAGTGGTGAAAAATCCACACCTGGGCCAGAGTGTGCCTCCGTGTGCAACTGTTCTTGCCATGCACTTTTACGAATGTCTCCAGCTGCGCCCGATACAGCACACTATTACACCGCCCCAAATTAACAAGTGGGGAGCCTTTGTCATTAAAGCGAGACAAGCCCATTTGTTTTTATTATGGCTGTCAAGAGAGCCTCGGTTTGCAACGCAAACAGCAATACAATTATCTTTGGTGATATTCCTCCATGTGGCGCGTTCTAACTCACAGTAGCCCAGATTCAGAAACTGGGGTAATGTTTGCATTTTAAGTCTTGGGGGAAGACAAACTTCTCCAGAGCTTCACCGTTAGCTAGGCAAGCTAATGATAAAGTTAAATAAACACAGCCCATCAATTTTGCCATCGTCATAAAAAGAGGGGTTTGAAAAGGAGAGGCTGCCATGAAAAGAGAGGGGAGGGGAGGGGAGGAGGGAAGGCGTTATTGTGATTGTGTATCAGATTGGAAACACCAAGAAATGTATGAATATAACTGCTGGGTTATAAACTTAAATCTCTCACACTCTTTCTTTCTTCCTTCCTTCCTTCCTTCCTTTCTTTCTGTCTTTCTTTCTTTCAATCCTTCCTTTCTGCCTTCTCTCTCTCTTTCTCTCTTTCTTTCATTCCTTCTTTCCTTCCTTCCTTCAATCCTTCAATCCTTCCATTCTGCCTTCTCTCTTTCTTTCTTTCTTTCTTTCTTTCTTTGTTTCTTTCTTTCTTTCTTTCTTTCTTTCTTCCTTTCTCTTTCTTTCTTTCTTCCTTTCTCTTTCTTTCCTTTAATCTTTCCTTTCTGCCTTCTCTCTCTTTCTCTCTTTCTTTCATTCCTTCTTTCCTTCTTTCCTTCAATCCTTCCATTCTGCCTTCTCTCTGTCTTCTTTCTTTCTTTCTAGCTTTCTTCCTTTCTGTCTTTCTTTCCTTCAATCTTTCCTTTCTGCCTTCTCTCTCTTTTTGTCTTTCTTTCATTCATTTTCCTTCCTTCCTTCAATCCTTCCTTTCTGCCTTCTCTCTCTCTTACTCTCTCTCTTTCACTCCTTCTTTCCTTCCTTCCTTCAATCCTTCAGTCCTTCCATTCTGCCTTCTCTCTCTCTGTCTTTCTTTCTTTCTTTCTTTCTTTCTTTCTTTCTTTCTTTCTTTCTTTCTTTCTTTCTTTCTTTCTTTCTTTCTCTTTCTTTCTTTCTTTCTTCCTTTCTCTTTCTTTCCTTTAATCTTTCCTTTCTGCCTTCTCTCTCTTTCTGTCTTTCTTTCATTCCTTTTCCTTCTTTCCTTCAATCCTTCCTTTCTGCCTTCTCTCTCTCTTTCTGTTTTTCTTTCATTCCTTCTTTCCTTCCTTTCTGCCTTCTCTCTTTTTCTTCTTTCTTTCTTTCTTTCTTTCTTGCTCTCTTTTTCTCTCCCTTCCCTCCCTCCAATTTGCTCTCCTTCCCTTTCTTCTTTCCTTTCTTCCTCTTCTTTCTTTCTTTCTCTCCCTCCCTCTTATTTGATCTTCCTTCCTCTCCTTTCTTTCTTTCCTTCCTCTTTCTTTTTTCTTTCTTTCTTTCATTCATTCTTTCTTTCTTTTCTCTTTCTTTTTTCTTCCTCTCTTTCTCTCCCTTCTCTCCCTCCCTCCCTTTTGACATTCCTTCCTTCTTTCCTTCCTTCTTTTATTCCTCCCTCCCTCCCTGCCTCCACAGCAAACCTTAATAAATACCACCTTCATTAATTTGTCCAAGGCAAAAGGTATTAAAGCTGCACGGAACATTTACCACAAATGTATTACTCTTTTTTTAAAAAAAAATATATGTCATTTTAAACATTTTTTCCCTTCCCTCGAAAAGAAAAAAGCCATTTTCAAAAAGAAGAAGAAGAAGAAGGGGTGGGAAAATTCACCACTTACCCTTTGAAACAGTTCGGAAAGATTAATTACCCGACACTTCCAAGTGTCAAGTTTTACTGGAAAAGGGAAATGAACCCACCCACGGCACTCTGATCTGTCTTTCTTCTGCAAAGAAAATACTCAAAAGATCTTGAAGGGGAATCTTTGGTAGCAAAGCCAGGGTGGTTTGCGAGAGGCCAGACCGCAGTCACAAAGACTGCCAAGCTCATCCAAGCATATAAGGTCGGGAAGCAGGATTCCCAGAATGCAAAAAAGAAAAAAAGAAAGCTTGAGCACCACATTTGGAATGCAAAAAATAATAAATAAATACTAAAAATGGGGATCTTGATTTTTTTTTTTTTTTTTTTTAGGATCTTAGTGGTGAAGGGAGAAGTACCTCTGGTCTAGTGAAAAGAAAGAATGGGGTGACATTTTATTTATTTATTTGTTTGTTTGTTTTGTCAATTGCTTACAAGATAATAGGAATAAGTAAAAACATAGTTATGAATGCATGGATACATATAAGAAAAATAAAAAAGAAAAGAAAAGAAACAATAGGACAGGGACGGTAGGCACGTTGGTGCGCTTATGCACGCCCCCTACAGACCTCTTAGGAAAGGGGTGAGGACAATAGTAGACCGTCTAAGGTTAAAGTTTTTGGAGTTTGGGGGAGAAACCACAGAGTCAGGTAGAGGATTCCAGACATTGACCACTCTGTTGCTGAAGTCGTATTTCCTGCAATCAAGTTTGGTGCGATTAACCTTGAGTTTGTATCTATTGTGTGCTCTTGTGTTGTTATGGTTGAAGCTGAAGTATTCATTGACAGGTAGGACATTGCAATGTATGATTTTATATACCATACTTAGATCGGACCGAAGATGGCGTTGTTCTAGGTTTTCTAGGTCTAGAATTTCAAGTCTGGTGGCATAAGGTATTCTGCAACGAGTAGAGGAGTGGAGAACTCTTCTTGTGAAATATTTCTGGACTTTCTCAACTGTGTTAATATCAGATACGTAATGTGGGTTCCAGACTGATGAGCTGTATTCGAGTATTGGTCTAGCAAATGTTTTGTATGCTCTAGTTATTAGTGTAATATTACCAGAGAAAAAGCTACGTAAGATTAGGTTAACAACTCTTAACGCCTTTTTGGCTATGTAATTACAGTGGGTTCTAGCACTTAGATCATTAGAGATGAGTACTCCAAGACATTGTAGAAAGTTAGCACCCATCCTTCTCCTAGAACAGTGGTGGCTAAAACTTTTTGGGCTCTTGTGCCAAAAATTGTGCGCACGCTTGCACGCGCGCACTCATGTGCCAGCACCCAGAAGGCAATGCGCCACCCACCCCCACGCCCCCTACACATGTGCACGCAATCCCCATCCACCCACCGACCCCCACTGCCCACTTACCTGCACTGTACCTCACAGCTGATTTTCGGCCAGTTTGAAGCCTTTTTTGGTCTCCCAGAGGTTTGAGGAAAGCTTCTGCAGGCTTTTGCAGGCTGAAAACTAGGCCCGTTTTGTCACTTCCGGTATTTTCAGAAAAACAGAAAGTGATGAAACGGGCCTAGTTTTTGGCCTGCAAATCCTGCAGAAGCCTGCAAAGGCCTTCCTCAAGTCTCTGGGAGGCTGAAAAAGGCCTCAAACCGGCTGAAAATCAACTGTGAGGCACGCACGTGCACAGTGAGGAAATTTTGCCTGCAGCTCGCGTGCCAGCACAAATGCCTCTGCGTGCCACCGGTGGCACACGTGCCATAGGTTCACCATCACAGTCCTAGAAGAACGAAATATTCTAGGAAATATTAAAAAGGCAGAATATTATACCTCCCTGGATGAGAAAAGGAGATATGTGCTCTTGGAAAGCAGCCCCCACCTTCATTAATAGCCCCAGAAAGACTGGGCCATCCTATCTACAAGACAAAAGACCTTTGCCCTAATAGGATTAGCCCTCTACTCATCTCACCACATGGCACCTTGGAAGATTATATCACCCAGCAAGATTGAACCAAGCCTGGGACTCAAGACAACCTACAAAGTTACCTCTGCATGACCCCAGATGGATGACTTTGGGCCAATCACAAGAAGAAGGTGAGTTCTAGTCCCGCCTAGGCACGAAAGCCAGATGGGTGACTTTGGGCCAGTCCCACTCTCTCCGTCCAATCCGCCTCTCAACATTGTCACTGTTATGAGTAAAATAAGAGGAAAAAGGAGTATTTTGCCACTTGAGTTACTTATAATAATTCAATAACAGGATAGGTACTGACAGTTGAGACTGGATGGCGGAGTGATGGAAGGATATGTCCTGATAGGAAGATGGGGAGAAGGAAGGATTGTATTTCTTTGTATCTGGTCATTAGATGCTCATCTAACTCATCTATGTAGCTCTCAGAGAGAGTGCCAACGACCAGATGACTGCAAAGTAACACAATTTTTCCATTCCTCCCCTTTCCTGACAATACCTATCCTTCTCTCTCCCTTCCATCACAACTAATGAAGCTTCTTAGATCTGAAGCGAAATTCTTCCTCCGCCTCAAGAAGAAAACAAAATCCAGTTGCCTTTTGAAATAGCACTTTTGAGGCAACCATGACCTGGATGATCGAGAATCTACATAGACATTTAAATGAACCTTTACTTGTGGGCCTGGTCTACCTCATGTGGGAAGCCTCCACACAGAGAGAGAAGAATGAAATATTGGGGGAAATATTAGCAAAGGCAGAATATTATATTTCCCTAAAGGAGAAATGAAGAAATACGTTTTTAGAGGCAGAAAGCGCACGTACACACACACACACAGAGAGAGAGAGAGAGAGAGAGAGAGAGAGAGAGAGAGAGTTTTTCTTAATAGCCCACAGCAGATGCCAGCCCTTAAGGAGATAAAGAGCTGATTGAAAGAGGAAACCAACTATCTAGATGGCTCTGTTCATAAGTGAAGCAAACACTGCAGGCAGAAATCCATTCAAGGCAGGATATTTCTAAACCCTTTGCAGCAAAGTCTGACAGTTAACAAAAACATAGTGATAGCAAGATCCAACACAGGACAAAAGCCATTAGCCCCAGTGGGAATTTCCCAACACCCTTTTACAAACACAAAGCCTATGTTGCACAAATCTCAAACTTCAAAGTTACGGAAACTAAAGATCCATTCACCTATTCAAGTATTTGTTCAGCTGACCCAGAACTGCATGCTGTCTTTGGTTCTGTTCACCAATACACTTTCTTTCCAATCAGCCTCCATGTTGTCTCCAGGGTTTTAGCCCCAGCTTGGAACTGAACCAGATGTGAAAATTACTTGATGGCCCGTAATCAAACCATCTTCACACTCCAATTCAAATTCAAATTCCTGTTCTTGCAGGTTGAAAAGATGGAGCTACACCAGAGTTGGTATTCAGCAGGTTCTGACCAGTTCTGGAGAACCGGTAGCAGAAATTATGAGTAGTCTGGAGAACCGGCAAATACCACCTCTGACTGGCCCCACCCACCATCTATTCTCTGCCTCCTGAATCCCAGCTGATTGGCTGGGTCTCCTTTGGTTGCCCTGCACAGGAGAACGGAGCTGGAAAGCAGGTTAGTGGTGTGGGGAGAGAATGGGGATTTTGCAGTAACCTTCCCCTGTCACACCCACCAAGTTATGCCCACAGAGCCGGTAGTAATAAAAATTGATCACATGATCCGGTTCCCCGATTTTTTTTCCTGTGCTCATTCATCGCGTGGCAGTTTTCTCCCGGTTTTCAAAAGTGGAAACCCAGCTCCGATTGATTTCAAATGCTCACCTCGGGATCCTAATTTAAGTTTTCGTTCAACCGGATCCTTTTGTTTGTTTTTCTCCTGGCCTACCTACCCATTTCGTTAATATTTTTGGAAAAGGGAAAGCGCAACAAAGAAAAGGAAAACTAACAGTTGTTGAACTCCTCCAATTACTGCTAATCACATTTATACCCCCGGGGGTACGCAGAGTTGTGGGGGGGGAGAATCAGCGGCTCTCCCATTCTTTTCTTTTCCTTTCCTTTCTTTTTTTCCCCCGTTCTTTTTCTTCCCTTTTTTGGAAGGGAGGCAGGCAGTAGAAGTGACAATTTGGCAGGGATCTCAAAGAGGTGAGTGACAGCTCCATTGACAGAGGGCTTGCTCACCCACAATGCACAACACACACACACCTCTGGTTACACAGACACACACGCCTGGTTTTTAATTTTTAAGCTCATCTTTGATGCAAAAGAAAGATTAGAAGGCGTAAATCATTGTGGGGGGGAATTACATTTGGTTCCAAAAAATACCAGTATTGTCTTCTCTTCATTGTATTTGCTATTTTGGGAGGGGGGGTAGGTATGTCTAGCAAATCTGGTTGGAAATGCAGGTATCCTCAAGTTACGACCACAACTGAGCCCAACATTTCTGTTGCAAAGTGGGACATTTGTTCACTGAATCTTGCCTCGTTTTACGACGTCTCTTTTTAAGTGAATCACTGCCGTTAATTAGCTAATAACCCGGTTGTTAAGTGAATCTGCCTTCCCCGTTGACTTGGCTCATCAGAAGGCCTCAAAAGAGGAATGTGTGACTCCAGGCCATTGCAGTCAGTTGCCAAGCATCAAGATGTAGATCACGTGACCATGGGGGGGGGGAGGGAATGCTGCAACGGTTGTAAGTGTGAAAAACGGTCATAAGTCGCTTTTTTGTGATGCCATTGTGACCAGTTGAGGACTACCTGAATTCAAAATCATATTTCTCATCCATTCTTGAAGGGAATCAGGGGTCGGCTGTTCGGGAGAGCCCCCAGCTAAGATTCTGTGCAGTTCAGAGGACTCCCAAATCCCACTCCTGGCTGGTCCCACCTGCCCCTCCCAGGTGTCCCCTCACAATCCGTTTTGGATGCAGGTAGTGCAGGGCCAGTGCAGAGGCTCAGGGAGGGCAAAAAACGGGGCTCCCAGAAGTTTGGGAAGCCCCAAAATGGCTCCGTTTCCGGCTTCCAGAGAGCCTCCGGAGCCCGAGGAGGCCATTTTCGCCCTCCCAGAGGCTCAAGGAAACAACCTCCCCGCCCTGCCGCCATGGTGCAGGAGGCCGACTAGGCCATGCTCACCTTGGCCACGCCCACCCAGAAACTGGGCAGAGGATCCTTTGCTAAAATTTTTGAAGCCCTCCCTTGAATGGAATGCTTCAGATTTTGGAAATTCAGCGCTGCTTCAATCACAGAATGTTAGAACAACAGCAACAAACCGACCACCAGAAAACCAACAACAATGAATGTTCTCACATCTGGCTGTGCGTGTCAAAACAGCATTGATTTTGACGGGGAAGCGATTGCCTAAAATTGTTAACACATTTTATTGTTACCGCAGCTCATTCTAAACTGAACGCAAAGCCCGTACTGTAAAAACACCCACAATGTTTGCACGGAGATTGTCGGTGTTCATTTAGTGACTTGTGGGTGGTGGGTGATATATTTTGCTTCCCCTTCTGATGGGGCTGGAGTACTTTCTTTGGCAATGCAATATCCAGCTTCTAAAATTTCAAAGAATGAGGAATTTGGTTCTCAAAGAAAGCGTGAAACTGATACGCTTTAAGCAAAAGAGTAAAAAAAATGAACCCAAATCCTCTTCCTTCACCGATTCAATCCCATCTTGGTATTACGAAGTGGTGCAGCCTGCAATACTCTTTTTGAAAAATAGTTAGAAAGGGGCTCTGTTCCCAGAACAAGATGCTTTCTCTTCTTACCACAGAGTTGGAAGGGACCTTGGAGGTCTTCTAGTCCAACCCCCTGCTGAAGCAGGAAACCCTATACTATTTCAGACAAGTGGCTATTCAATCTCTTCTTAAAACTTAAAAACTTCTTTCTTTCTTTCTTTTTTCTTTCTTTCTTATCTTTCTATATTTTTTATTGGCCAAGTGTGATTAGACACACAAGGAATTTGCCTTGGTGTATATGCTCTCAGTGTACAGAAAAAGAAGATACGTACTTCAAGATTCCAGTGATGGGGCACACATAACTTCTGGTGGCAAGCACCCACAATGTCTGGAGGCAAATCATTCCTCTGGTTAATTATTTTCACTGTCAGGAAATTTTTCCTTAGTTTTAGGTTCCTTCTCTCCTTGGTTAGTTTCCATCCGTTGCTTCTTGTCCTGCCTTCAGATGCTTGGCTCCCTCTTCTTTGTGGCAGCCCCTGAGATATTGGAAGACTGCTATCATGTCACCCCTAGTCCTTCTTTTCATCAAACTAGGCATACTCGGTTCCTGCAACCGTGTTCTTACAACTCATGTTCTCCTTCTCATTGATGGACAGCAAACCTTCACAGATATATATCAATACACAATGCCTGTAAACCCAACTTTTCCCTAATCACTTTTAGTAGAAACAACTCTCTTTGATTTGTCTCCAAGGTTTTGGGGGAAGTTGATTGAGCCCTGGTGGTGAAGTGGTTAGAATGGAAAAAGGTAACCGTTTCCCTGTCCTGTCTGACTCTAGGGCGTTGTCTCATCTGTTTCTTGGCCAAGGGAGTTGTCCAAAGACATTTTCCGTGATCACATGGCCAACATGACTATTCGTTGCGGTGCACGTAATGCTTTTACCTTCTCACCAAAGTGGTACCTATTTATCTACTTACGTGTACATGCTTTCGAACTGCTAGGTGAGCTGGAGCAAGGAACAGAAACTCACCCATTGCATGGTGCTTGGGTCTCAAACCTCAGCGTCTTTAACCGCTGAGCCATCACGCCCCCACCTAGAATGCAGTATTGTAGGCATATTCTACGCAGTGCCAGGCATTAGATCCTGACTGGCTGAAGGTTGACTCAGCCTCCCATCCTTCTAAAGTTGGTAAAATGAGGACCCAGATTGTTAGGGGCAATCTGCTGACATGGTAAGACACCCAGAGAGTGTTGTAAAGCACCGTGAAGCAATATATGCCTAAGTGCCATTGATATTCCTAAGTTGTAACCGCATATTTCTTGATCCAGCAGCAGATTCAGGAGACTGATAATAATCTCATAAAACAGCCCTATTACCTATGACTTCACAACACTCTTGATATTACTGGGAGCAGCTGTATCTTTAATATAGACTCATAAATCCCACCAATTTCTTTTATGCAACAGCTCCCTGCTGGTGGCAGCTTCTAGAAGTCACTTTTTTTTTTTTTTGCTGTTCACTGGGCTTAGTCATCAATCCATCAGAATAAGCTGGAAGGGACCTTGGAGGTCTTCTAGTCCAGCCCCCTGCTCAAGCAGGAGACCCTATACCATTTCAGACAAATGACTGTCCAGTCTCTTCTTAAAAGCTTCCCGTGATGAAGCACCCACAATTTCTGAAGGCAAGCTGTTCCACTGGTTAATTGTCCTCACTATTAGGAAGTTTCTCCTTAATTCCTTGATTCTCCCCTTGATGAGTTTCCATCCATAGTTTCTTGTCCTGCCTTGAGGTGCTTTGGAGCAGGGGTCCCCAACCACCGGTCCACAGACCGGTACCGGTCCGTGGAACAAATCCTACCGGGCCGCTGGTTGGCTGGGCGCCGCCATCTTGTTTTGATGAAAAAGTGCTTCCAGTGAGCTTTTCCGGTAGAAAGCTCACCGAAGCACTTTTTCATCAAAACAAGATGGCGGCGCCTAGCGCTCGTGAGCTTTTCCGGGTAGAAAGCCATTTCTACCGGAAAAGCTCACTGAAAGCGCTGATGCCCCCATCTTGTTTTGATGAAAAAGTGCTTCTGGTGAGCTCGCCGAAGCACTTTTTCATCAAAACAAGATGGCGGCGCCCAGCTGATGCCGGTACTGGGCCGCGGCATAAAAAAGGTTGGGGACCACTGCTTTGGAGAATAGGTTGACCCCCCTCTTCTTTGGGGTAGTCCCTCAAATACTGGAACAGTGCTATCATGTCCCCCTTAAGTCCTTCTTTCCTCTAGAGTGGCCATCCGCAAATCCTGCAACCGTTCTTCAGTCTCCATGATTAAACACCTTAGCTGCTCTTCTTTGCACTTTTCCCAAAGTCTCAACACCTTTTTGGTTAATGTGGTGACCAAAACTGGATGCAGAATTCCAGGTGTGAATTCCTTACTAAGGATTTTTTAAAGTATTTACTAATGCTTCACGTGATTTTGCCTTTTCTCTTCGAAACCAGGTAAGAGGCGTCCACACCAGTGGTGGGATTCAATTGTTTTTTACTACTGGTTCTGTGGGCGTGGCTTGGTGGGCATGGCAGGGGAAGGATACTTCAAAATCTCCATCCTTTCCCCACTCCTGGGAGAAAGTTACTGCAAAATCCCATTTCCTTCCCACCCCACTAACCTGCTTTCCAGCTCCATTCTCCTGTGTAGGGCAACCAAAGAAGACCCAGCCAATCAGCTGGGACTCAGGAGGCGGAGAATAGATGGGGGCGGGGCCAGTCAGAGGTGGGATTTGCCAGTTCTCTGAACAATTCAAAATTTCCGCTACCGGTTGTCCAGAACTGGTCAGAATTGGCTGAATACCACCTCTGGATAGTCCTTGACTTACAATTATTCAGTTAGTGATCGTTTGGAGTTACAATGGTACTCAAATAAGTGACTTATGGCTGGTCCTCACATATACGGTTAATCTTCACACTTACGATTGGTGTAGCATCTCCATGATCATGTGATTAAAATTTGGGTGCTTGGCAACTGGCATGTATTTGCGATAATTACCGCATCCCGGGGTCATGTGATTGTCTTTTGCAACCTTCTCAGTCTGCTTGCAACGAGCAAAGTTAATGGGGGAAGCGGGATTCGCTTAACGACCAAGAAATTCACTTAACAACTGCAGTGATTCATGTAACGACTCTGTCGAAGTCCATTGTTAAAGTCCATCACATCCAATTTGACAGCCTTTTTGGGGCCAGAGTTCTTAAGCAAATGATTGTGGTCGTTAAGTGAATTGCACGGTCATTAAGTAAATCCGGTTTTCCCCATTGACTTTGCTTGTCGGAAAGCAGCTGGGATGGTCGCAAATCGGAATCATATGGTGCTGGACACCGCTTGTCATGCCTCTGTCAGAGTCTGAATCTGAGGAGGAAGACGAACAGCTGACAGGGAGTGGGAGTGTGGCTCCATTGGCTGTGAAGGAAACTGGGGAAGGGAAGAACCATAAGGTCTGGCTGGGCAGAGCAGGGAAGAGGTACAACAAGGGAAAGGGAGTTCAGAGGAAGAACCAGGCCCATCCCCTCTTTATCCTAGGGCACGCAGGGAGGAACAGAGAAGAGAGCAACGTGGGTTGGATGGCTTACGGGAGAGGAAAGGGCCTTGATTCCCTTCATTAGCCACAGCTGGGAAGAGAGTTTAAAAGAGATGCATGCTGAGTGCAGCAGCTGCTGGGAGCAAACATGACTTTATCTTGTGTTGTCATTGCTTATCTGTGTTCCTGGCATCTTCCCAACCATGTTGAGTTATTGCCGTGCCTTCACATCTGGAATTCTTGCTCCTACCCTGTCAGAATAATTACCTCATTTTGCCTTGATTTGATTTATAGTTACAGTTTTTGTTGACCACATTTTGGACTTAATTCTTTGCAGTCCAAAGCTGTACCTGGGAGAGTTCCGGCTCCTCTTCCTCTGCAGATTCAGGCTCCAATGGGGGGAGGGGAGGGCATGACACTATCCGTAAAATGAGGACCCAGATTGTTAGGCGATTCTGTAAACCATTTAGAGGGGGCCAGAAAGCACTGTGAACTGTTATATGCTTAGTACAATTGCTATTGGTTCGAAAGGGATGAAAGCTCCTCAGTTGGGGATTTTTAAGCAGAGGCTGAATGTCGAACTATTAGGGTTTCTATAAGAGTAGATCTCCTTCCTCAATTGCAGGTTGGTACGGATGACCTTTGAGGTCACTTTGAGTCTTGTAACTGTTCTTCATCACCTCATTTTTTTCCCCAGGTATTTCACCCTCCCTGAAATATCAAAACGGTATAAAGAAAATGGATGGATGCCCTATGGGGAACACCGCCAAACGTAGCCCATGAAAAGTAAAGAACAAAAAAGGAAAAATAAGAGTGAAGCCTCTCACACCGTTTGATAAAAATAGAACATTTTCTTACAATTCCCTGTAGAGGCAGAATGGGATCATTAGTACGTTGAAAATCAGAGAGAGTTTGCCTTGAAGATTAAACTGGGGGAAAGTTCAACTAAAAACTGGCATATAATTTGATGGGTTAGAACAAGCTTCTTCTGGCTGTGTGTTATGTGAGCTCTAGTGCCAGGTGGGAAAAAGGTGAGCGCATTTCTGTTCTTGCGTTGAAAGCAAACATGTCATTGAATACTGAGTTTTAAATAAGAAAAATTAAAATATCACGAATTGAAAGGCCTCGGATCGACTCCTGGTCCCAAATCTTAACTTAGTAGGAAAAGCAACTGAGAGACGTCTGATCAGGTGGCTCATATAAGCAAGTCAAGCTGCATTCTGACTATCGCATAAATTTGCAATGCAAATTAAGCAGCTCCATGCCTTAGTAAGCCTTAAAGCCACATCTGGAATACTGCATGAGTTTTGGTCACTGCATTACAATAAAGATGTTGAGACTTTTGGGGGGGAGAGCAATTGAACTAACTAAAGGCCTGGAGACTAAAACATGTGAAGAATGATTGCAGGATTTGGGTATGGCCAGTCTAGGGTGACATAATAATAATATTACGGTATTTTAGAGGCTGCCACAAAGAAGAGGGGTCAATTTATTTATTAAAGCACCTGTAGGCAGGACAAGATGCAATGGATAGAAACTTATCCAGGAGAGAAGCAACATGGAACTGACAGCGAGGACAATTAACCAGTGGAACAGAAGTTGCCTTCAGAATTTGTGGGTGCTCCACCGCTGGAGGTTTTAAAGAAGAGGTTGGACAGCCACTTGTCTGGAATGGTATAGGGCACTGGTGCTAAAAATTCTGTGCGCACTTGCATGCTCGCGCTTGCATGCCAGCACCCAGAAAGCAATGCAGGCCCCCCACTCCCCACGCATGTGCGCACAATCCCCCCCTTACCTGCACTGTGCCTCACATCTGATTTTTGGACGGTTTGAGGCTTTTTTCAGCCTCCCAGAGGCTTCAGGAAGGCTTCTGCAGGCTTTGCAGGCCGAAAACTAGGCCCGTTTCGTCACTTCTGGTATTTTCGGAAAAACAGGAGGTGACAAAACGGGCCCAATTTTTGGCCTGCAAAGCCTGCAGAAGCCTTCCTCAAGCCTCTGGGAGGCCAAAAAAGGCCTCAAGCCAGCCGAAAAATCAACTGTGAGGTGCACGCACGCGCAGTGAGATAAGTTTGCCTGCAGCTCGCGTGCCGGCACAAATGGCTCTGCGTGCCACCTGTGGCACGCGTGCCATAGGTTCGCCATCATGGGTATAGGGTCTCCTGCTTGAGCAGGGGGTTGGACTAGAAGACCTCCAAGTTTCCTCCCAACTCTGTTATTCTGTTAAATGGGTGGGGAACGTGTTCCCTGGAGATTAGCCTTCAGGACTTTGCTTCTGGGATGGTGCTTCCATTGACCAGAGAAGACAGTTATGATAATGGTGAGGCAGATGAGAAGGATGGTAATGTGGTGTCTGTAATAATGTGTCAAACCTTGCCCCCAGAAATTGTAGGTGCTCCATCGCTGGAAGTTTTTAAGAAGAGATTGAACAGCCACTTGTCTGAAATAGTACTTTCTTGAGCAGGGGGTTGGACTAGAAGACCTCCAAGGACCCTTCCAGCTCTATTCTGATTGATTGATTGATGCTTCCAAATGGAAATAATGCGGAGTGACAACAACAGCAAAAAAGCAAACCAAGTCACAATTTGGTTCAAGGGTGTTGTCCAGTGCTACCTGCATCCCTCAAGAAAATTCCTGCTAGAATTTCTCCCCCCATCCCCGAATTAGTCAATATCCAGAGGCAAATAATAGCAATGGAAGAAGAAGAAAGACAAGCTGGCTTATTTAGAAGTCAGAATATGTTACCCTGAGTTAAAACATATCCATCCCTCTCTTTACGTGGCAGCTCCTTGGGCAGAATTCTGCAGTAGCCATAGACCTTTAATCTTCATTTTAATATTTTATCTCTCTCGCAAGTAGCAGATGTCTCTTTATTTCATAGAGATTTCTCACTGCTGGACAGTATTTTGTTGGACAGCCCAATGTTCAAGTCCATCCAAATCCTTCTGTACCTTGACACTGTCTTTTGAGCTGTTAGCAATTCTCCCCATCCTTATTTTGTGCCGTTTTTTGTCCAAATTCGACGAGCGTCCTTTCTACCTCCCTTCTAAGCCATTTATAAAAATCCAAATTAATTCCACTACCACAAATATGACAGCGAATTTGAAAGTTTAGCATGGACCACGTCAAGCCTGAAAAGGTATTTGTTTCTGTCAGTCGCGAATTAGTTTCCAGGCCTGGTCAACCGTAGAACACGAGCAATTAATGAGCCCTAGGATATCCACAATGGCTTCTTTGAATCTGTAATTAATTTTTTTTAAAAAAATCGTTTAAAATCTTAAAAGAAAAAAATCCCTAACTCTCACAAGATCACCAAATAGCATGAACGTTCATGAGTGAAACTGCAAAACGTTTGCAAGATTTGATGACCTTGTGGATATTTCTCCATTTTCAAAAATGGTTTTAATTTATCTTAGTAGCCAAAGAATCACCCTTTATATTACATATTAACAGAGTTGGAAGGGACCTCATAGGTCATCTAGTCCAACCCCAAGCAGGAGATCCTACACCATTTCTGACAGATGGCAGTCCAGTCTCTACTTGAAAGCTTCCAGTGATGAAGCTCCCACAACTTCTGAAGGCAATTTCTGTTCCATGGGTTGATCGTTCTCAGTGTCAGAAAATTTCTCCTTATTTCTAGGTTGAATCTTTCCTTGGTCAGTTTCCATCCATTATTCCTCGTCTGGCCTTTGGGTGCCATGGAAAATAGCTTGACTCCCTCCTCTCTGTGGCAGCCCTTCAAATATTGGAAGACTGCTATTGTGTCTCCCCTGGTCCTTCTCTTCACTAGACTAGCCAGGCCCAGTTCCTGCAACTGTTCTTTATATGTTTTAGCCTCCAGTCCCCTAATCATCCTGGATGCTCTTCTCTGCACTTTTTCTAGAGGCTCTCAACGTATTTTTATAGTGTGGTGACCAAAACTGGATGCAGTATTCTAGGTGTGGTCTCACTAAGGCTTTATAGAGTGGTATTGGTATCTTTCTATAAGAGTCAGCCCAAAATTACACAATAATGTTACAGAACTGTTTCAAAAAGGAATAGAGTGAACAGAATCCTGTTTCCAGGTGAAACAGCAGATTCTTGAAATCAGAGATTGATTCTTTCCTAGTATGATTTGATTGCTTATTGTACCCTATAACTATCATTAAGTGTTGTACCTTATGATTCTTGACTCCTGATGAATGTATCTTTTCTTTTTATGTACAGTAAGAGCATATGCACCAAGACAAATTCCTTGTGTATGTAATCACACTTGGCCAATAAAGCATTCATTCACTCATTCGTTCGTTCATTCGTTGCACAGCCAGAGTAGATACTGTATGGGAAGAATAGAATGACATGGCATAGCATAGCATAGAAAATATGGAATGGAATGGAATGGAATGAAATGGAATGGAATGGAATGGAATGGATGGATGGATGGATGGATGGATGAATGAATGAATGAATGAATGAATGAATGAATGAATTCTTTATTAGCCAATTGTGATTAGACACACAAGGAATTTGTCTTGGTGCATATGCTCTGAGTGTACATAGAAAGAAAAGATATATTCGTCAAGAACCATAAGGTACAACACTTAATATAGTTAAT
This sequence comes from Notechis scutatus, assembly GCF_049901735.1. Lineage (NCBI taxonomy): Eukaryota > Metazoa > Chordata > Lepidosauria > Squamata > Elapidae > Notechis > Notechis scutatus. The sequence goes on along the minus strand of NC_142010.1, from coordinate 260,181,365 downwards.
ATAAGAATGAATGGAATGGAGGAGAGGGGAGGAGAAGAGAGGGAAGGGATGGAAAGGGGAGGGATGGAGTGGAAGAGGAGAGGAGAGGAGAGAAGAACCAGGAACAGGGAAGGGAAGGGAATAGAACACTTCATTTGGCAACATGTGATTAGACACACAAGAAATTTGTCTTCAGTGCAGAAACTTTAATATCCCAGAGTTCAAAAATAAATATCTCAAAAAAGCAATGAGTGTTTTGAAGGATCAGATCTTCCCCACATGTAGCACTTATTCAAACTTCTCCATGCCAAACTGATCCTTAACTACAAAGCATACACGTAGTGCTTGAGTTATGGCCAACCCTTTAGCAACTATTTGAAGTTATGATGGTCTTCCACAGGGCTTCTTATGACCTGGATTCAAAGTTCAGATGACTGGTTCCTCTCCCCCAAAGTCACATGATCACTTTATATTACCACTTGAGCTGGACTAGAAGACCTCCAAGGTCCTTTCCAGCTCATTCTATTTTGTTTTGTTTTGTTTTGTTCTGTTCTGTTCTGTTCCGTTCCATTCCGTGCTGTTCCATTCTATTCTATTCCATTCCATATATTCTATTCTATTCTATTCTATTCTATTCTATTCTATTCTATTCTATTCTATTCTATTCTATTCTATTCTATTCTATTCCATTCCATTCCATTCCATTCCATTCCATTATATTCTATCCTATCCTATCCTATCCTATCCCATCCCATCCCATTTCATTCCATATTTTCTATTCTATTCTATTCTATTCTATTCTATTCTATTCTATTCTATTCTATTCCATTCCATTCCATTCCATTCCATTCCATATTTTCTATTCTATTCTATTCCATTCTATTCTATCCTATCCCATTCCATCCCATCCCATTCCATTCCATTCCATTCCATATTTTCTATTCTATTCTATTCTATTCTATTCTATTCTATTCTATTCTATTCCATTCCATTCCATTCCATTCCATTCCATTCCATATTTTCTATTCTATTCTATTCTATTCTATTCTATTCTATACTATTCCATCCCATCCCATTCCATTCCATTCCATTTCATATTTTCTACTCTACTCTACTCTACTCTACTCTACTCTACTCTACTCTACTCCACCCCATCCCATACCACACCATCTTATCCCATCACATCCCATCCTATCCTATCCTTTTTGGCTATCCTGTCAGAGCTGAAGAAGCTTCTTGGATGAGAAGCGAACATTTTCAATAGAAAAAAACCAGAAAGCCCAGTTGCCTCCTGAAAAAAGCACCTTTGGGATAACCATGACCATGACTGAGAATCTCTATAAAGACTTTTAGTTCCACTTCGCCACATAAAATTTGGACTCCATTATGGTTGTAAGTCAAGGACTGCCTGTCTGTTCACCGAGAACTTTGAAAGAAAAGCACAAAAGAAAAAAAGAAACACCATTGTGACGGTTTATGGGGAGCTTTGCTGAAATGCAGAACGTTGCTTTGCTTATATATCCAATGAGTTTTGTTATAAAAACACTAAGAACATCGTATATTTTCATTGCAGGCCATTTGATGCCCAAGTCTGTCATTTCGGTCCAGTCAAACATTCAGATGTTAGGAAATGGACTGACTGCAGATTAAACTGCAGCCCATAAATAAGAACTTGTGGCCGCTCTGTTTAAAAAGCAAAGAACAGCCATGCTTAATTTACAGCTGAAAAGTGAGATGCAATTAATCAAGATAAGGTGGGAGGGAGAATACTGCAATCCCCCTTCCCCGAAATAAATTTCAAAGCTTCTCCCTCGTCCTTAATAATGGATGTTGCACTATTACGGTTATTAATACCCCATAGGTTAATATTTATTTCTCTCTTAGTGTTTGATCAATGAAATCTCAGCCCAGAGTTTTACATGAATTAGGTGGTTCTCCATCACGGAAATTCATCTTTATTTTTATGGTGTCAAGCGAGCAGGGAGAATTACAACCAGAGCTGTCATGTCTGAAGGGAAGGGAAATGTCATCTGAAGCTAAAGAAAGGATTTCTGATCCTTGGCAGATCTTGGTTTCAGGATCCTGGAGGGACACGGAGAATGTTTTATGGCGGAAGGGGCCAAGATTGAGCCTATTTGAGGGCCACAAAATGGCCTCTGAATGACATCCCAAGAGTTATATTTCCCCCAAAACAGGCAGACTTAACACAAAGGAGCAGGCTAGGCCAAACTGTAGTCAGCTTTGATTTAAGGGAAGCCTCTCGCCATGCAGTTAAAAAGATTTTTTTTTCCACATCAGTCACCAACATCTGGTAGTCCTCGACCTGCGACCATAAGACAGCAAGACAAACACAGACTCCAGAGAGTAATTAGGACTGCGGAAAAAACAATTGCAACCAACCTGCCTTCCATGGAGGACCTGTATACAGCACGAGTCAAAAAGAGGGCTGTGAATATATTTCAAGACCCCTCACATTCTGGACATAAACTGTTTCAACTCCTTCCCTCAAAACGACGCTATAGAGCCTTGCACACCAGAACAACTAGACACAAGGGAAGTTTTTCCTCCGAACACCATCACTCTGCTAAACAAATAATTCCCTCAACACTGTCCAACTATTTACTAGGTCTGCATTACTATTACTATTAATCTCATCACTCCTTATCACCCATCCCCTCCCACTTGTGACTGTATGACTGTAACTTTGTCGCTTGTATCCTTACGATTTATATGGACTGTTTCCTAGTATGATTTGATTGCTTATTGTATCCTATGACTATCATTAAGTGTTGTACCTGATGATTCTTGAATCTTGATGAATGTATCTTTTCTTTTTATGTACACTGAGAGCATTTGCACCAAGACAAATTCCTTGTGTGCTCAATCACACTTGGCCAATAAAGAATTCTATTCTATTCTATAATTGAGTTCAAGATTTTTGCCGTTAAGTGAGATGTTTGTTAAGTAAGTTTTGCCTCATTTTACAACCATTCTTGTCACAATTCCTAAATGGATCACTGCAGCTGTTTCGCTAATAACGCTGTTGTTGAGGGAATCTGGCTTCTCCATTGGCTTTGCTTATCAGCGGGTCACAAAATGGGATCATGTGACCAGGGACGGGCTTCAAAAATTTTAGCAACAGGTTCTCTGCCCGGTTGCTGGGTGGGCATGGTGGGTGTGGCCTAGTTGGCCTCCTGCACCGGGGGGGGGGGCATTTTCACCTTCCCCGGGCTCCGGAGGCTTTCCTCAAGCCTCCAAGAGGGCAAAAACAGCCTCCCCCAGGCTCTGGGAGGCCTGTTTTTCACCCTCCCTGAGCCTCTGTGCAGGGCCACGTGGGGAGTCCTTTTTGTGTTGTACAGGTCACCTTCAAGAAGTGAGGGGAGCTGAATGTCAACTAAAAAAATACTCCTTTGGTCTTTTTAGTTGCCAGCGGAAAGGGGTGGGGGAAAGCAGTGCATTCCTCAAATGCCTTAGATAATCACCTTAATAGCCCAAGATTATTACTGGAGATCATGTTTGATGACTCTTGGCTATGGGTGTATCCCATTGGAGAATATATATCCAGGGGGTGGGGAGAAGACCAGGGTCAAGGGGGAATTGAATGATGTATTTTAGTGTCAGCTGTGGGATGGGCAAGGCCAGCCAGGGGTGGGATTTAACGGTTCACCAAAACCAGCTATTAAAAATGATAAAATAACTACCAGTTCACCTGAACCAGGGAGAACCGGTAGCAGCCCATCCCCTTCACATGACCTCGGGACACTGTAACCATCATAAATATGAGTCAGTTGCCAAGTGTCTGAATTTTGACCACGCGACTATGGGGATGCTACAACTGTTGTAAGTGTGAAAAATGGTCATAAGTCACTCTTTTTTCCAGTGCTGTTGTAACTTGGAACAGTCACTAAATGAACTATAGTAAATCAAGGATCCCCTCCAAGGTCCCTTCCAACTCTGTTATTCTATATTCTATCCCCATGGTCGCATGACCAAAATTCAGGCGCTTGGGCCACCTGGCCCAAGATATAATAGATATAGTAGATATAATAGCAATAGCACTTAGACTTATATACCACTTTATAATGCTTTCCAGCCCTCTCTAAGCGATTTACAGAGACAGCATATTGCCCCCAATAATTTGGGCCCTCATTTTACCCACCTCAGAAGGATGGAAGGCTGAGTCAACCTTGAGCCTGGTGGGATTTGAACTGCCAAATTGCAGGCAGCTGGCTGCAGAAGGAGCTTGCTGTACTGCACTCTAACCATAATGCTCGCAGTCTCCTGGGGTGACGTGATCACCTTTTGTGGCCTTCAGACAAGCACGGTCAATGGGGAAGCCAGGTTCCCTTAAGAACAGTGGTATTAACTTAAGAACCGCAGCGATTCACTTAGCAACTGTGGCAAGAAAGGTCATAAAATGGGACAAAACTCATTTAAGAAATGTCTCGCTTAACAACAGAAATTTGGGGCTCAATTTTGGTCATAGGTTGAGGACTACCTGCACTTAGGTTGAAGAAGCTTATTTCTGCCCTTGGTCTACGATTCAGGGGAAAATCCTTTTGGGTTTCCTCATAGCTCAGATTTCCTGAACCTTCCCTTGAAGCCCAACACATAACAGATAAACAGATAATCAGAGTTGGAAGGGGTCTTGTAGGTCATCTAGTCCAAACCCCCCACCCACCCAAGAAGGAGACCCTACACCATTTATGACAGGTGGGAGTCCAATCTCTTCTTGAAAGTTTCAAGTGATGGTGCTCCCACAGCCTCTGAGGGAAAGCTGTTCCATTGGTTGATTGTTCTCACTGTCAGAAAGTTTCTCCTTATTTCTAGGTTGAATTTCTCCTTGTTCGGTTTCCATCTATTATTCCTTGTCTGGCCTTTGGGTGCCTTCGGGGGGGGGCGGGCGCGGGAGGAGCGGCGCGCGCGGGGGGGGGGGGGGGGGGGCGGGCGGGGGGGCGCTTTGCTGGGGGGGGGCGGCCGCGGGGGCTCCCGTGGGGGGCGGGGGGCGGGGGGGGGCGGGCGGGGGGGGGGGGCGCGGGGGGGGGGGGCGCGCGCCGGGCCGCCCCCGCGGGGGGGCGGCCGCGCGGGGGGGGGGCGGGGGCGCGGGGCCGCGGGGCCGCCCCCCCCCCTCCCCGGGGGGGGGGGGGGCGCGGGGGGGGGGGGCGGGGGGGTTGCTTGGGGGGGGCCCGGCGTTGGGGCGGGGCCCCGGCGAAAAAAGGGTGGGGATACAGAGAATAGCTTGACCCCTTCCTCCTCTCTGTGGCAGTCCCTCAAATATTGGAAGACTGCTATCCTGTCTCCCTGGTCCTTTTCTTCACATATGGGAGAATGTGTTCTCAGCCCCTTCAATCATCTTTGTCACTCAGGGGTGACTTAATTTCCTGGTTCCTTTGCTAGCATTTTCCTCTGATCCAACCACTTCCTAAAACTTTCTGATTGCTGGTCAGGTTTCCTGTTTGAGCTTAACCAACAGCTCAGGGCATCGCTTCCTGTCACCTAACCACCAGCTCTAGGTCTATTCCCAGCAAGGTTCTCTCAAACCAAGTTCTTCATAAACAAATCAACCAATCGACCGTCCCCTTACCAACCGATCTAACAGTCAGTTTCCAGATGATGCTTTTCAACTGTGAAAACCTGTTTTTGTATTGTGGTCAGGAGCTGTGACCAATCATGTGGGTCTCATTGCTTGTCTTCTAGCTGTTGCTCAAAAATGGAAGCTAGATTTTATTATCTCCTGAGGTATCCAAAGAGGCGGACTACAACGATGGAGAATGATGCATTAGGACAGTGGTCCCCAACCTTTTTTGTACCAGGGACCAGTTTCATGCAGGAACACTTTTTCAAGGACCGGTTAGGGTTTGTTTGTTTATTTATTTATTTATTTATTTATTTATTTATTTATTTATTTATTTATTTATTTATTTATTTATTTATTTATCTATCATTTATTTATTTATTTATTTATTTATTTATTATTTACTATTATACTATCAACTCACCAAAATTAACCAATGTTGGAGGATTACTAAAAATGTGTATAAATGCAAGACTAGACTCCAATAAAGTCATCATGATTCAGTTGATCATGATCAAACAAAAAAATATGTTTGGCAAAAATATATGTTTTCTCCAAAAGCGTTTTGTGAGGTAATAATCCACAATTCAGATTTTACATTTAGGATGGGTTTGATCTCCCATATGGTCTTCAGCTTTCCACAATCTCAACCATTGTAAGGTGTGTGGGGAATTCAGAGAGTCCAAGTCCACACATTTTAAAGTTGTTGAGGTTCAGAAATCCAGGCATATAAGGAATTCCGGGGATTCATTCCAAATACCTGGAGAGCCCACTTCTTTCCGGATCTCTCTCGCCCCATTTCGCTACAACCCCTTGGCAAGCAGAGCATTGTCTAGAATTCTTCCAGCTGAAATAAGACTTTCAATTACCTGGGAATAAATCCATATTAAACCAGTCAAACTTTTAGTAGATATTCACTGTGTAGCTTGGCTAAAGCAACATTCTGCCCTGTGTGTTTTAGGATTCTCGTCTCTTTCGCTCTCTTCTCTTCTCCTCTCCCGGTTGTTTCGGGCGGCGACTGCCTTCGCCTCCGCCCGGCGCCTTTCATCGCGCACCCTTGTCCTCCCCCGGCTGACAGCTCCGCCACCGCCACCACCGCTGCCGAGCCATGGCCCCAGCGCCCCTCCGGCACCCCGGACAAGTGCAGGGCTGCTTTCGGGGGCTCCCACTAGGGGTCTGGATCGGGATCTGAGCCCCTTCATTCCACCCCACTCCAGCTTTCGGCTCACACGCCTCTCACTTTCGCTTTCGCTCTCGCTCCCTTTCCCCAGGCGGAAAGAGGCGGCTTCGTGGCAGAGCTGCTGAGGTGAGCTTTCTCCCCACCCCGCGTTCCTTTCTCCCTCAGGCTGCCGACTGGTGTTGCTGAGGGCAGACTTCAAAACAAGATGGCGCCCAAGCAAAGTAGGCGGCCCGGTCCAAAATGATCCATGGACCGGTACCGGTCCGGGGACCAGCGGTTGGGGACCCCTGCATTAGGAGATCTCAAGATAGGTTCTACTCTTTATACGCTTGCGATACAACTGTAACACAGGTAGAAGAAGGTGGACCTGCATCACAACGTCACAACATTTAGCCCCTTGTTTTCCTTGTTGGAGATGTCTGCAAGATAGGGTTAAAAAAATGCCAAGATGGCAGCTGCTTGCGACAGACATAAAAAGCAGGCAGAGTTTTTGTCATACCCTAGTGACTACTATCTTAACTTTTTTCAGCAGAAGAGACAGTTTGGTAGAGTGGTTAAGGCACCAGTCTAGAAACTAGGGGATGGTGAGTTCTAATTCCGCCTTAGGCATGACATTCAACTGGGTGACTTTGGGCCCATCACCAAGAGATTATAAGTCCAAGTTCTGCCTTAGGCATGAAAGCCAACTGGGTGACATTGGTCCAATCACTAGGAGACTGTGAGTTCTAGACACACTTTAGGCATGAAAGCCAGTTGGGTGACTTTGGACCAATGACCAGAAGACTTTGAGTTCTGGTTCTGCCTTAGCATGAAAGCTTCCCAGTCTGTAGTACACTTTCTTCCTCCCTCCCTCCCTCCCTCCCTCCCTCTTCTATCTTTTTTCCTTCCTTCCTTCCTTCCTTCCTTCCTTCCTTCCTTCCTTCCTTCCTTCCTTCCTTCCTTCCTTCCTTCCTTCCTTCCTTCCCAATTGTACATATACATATCTCTTTCTCTCCCTCTCCCTCCCTCTCTTTCTCTCTCTCTCTCCCCTCTCTCTCTTTGCACATATGCTCAGGCATAATGACAAAGACTTAATGAAGAAGAGTGATAGACAGGCGGTGCTGTCTATGCTATCAAGTTTACAAAGGGACACTGAAATGATTAAGATTTTCTGATGCTTTTGTCCCTCTGACTATGTTTATTTGCCTTTTGCTGTCACACTTTACAACTTTGCAGGCAAAGGAATGTATTGAGTAGAGAATGGAAAGAAACCCACGAGTCATGGGCACCAAATTCAAAGCTTTCACACTTCATTTTTAAGAAATTACAAATTTTAAAGAAGTTGCAAGCGTGAGATGCTTCCATAAAGATATTTCATAGAATCTAAGAACTATGAAGTACTCTGTGGTGTAGTTTTAAAAAAAAAACCAAATATGATTGTTAATATTTTATTTGTAGTTAAAGGAATAACATTTAGAATATGGAGATTGGCATAAAAAATAACATACTGAAATATAGAATAATCAAAGAATGAAAGATTACAACTTAACAAAATATGCATATTAATATCAAAATTTTATAAGATTGTCAACTGTATTAAACATGAAGAATATTGCTTGATTTGTGTTAAAATGTAGGCCAGACAAGGAATAATGGATGGAAACTGAACAAGGAGAGATTCAACCAGGAAATAAGGAGAAACTTTCTGACAGTGAGAACAATCAACCAATGGAACAGAAGTTGCCCACGGAAGTTGTGGGAGCGCCATCACTTGAGACTTTCAAGAAGAGATTGGACTGCCATTTGTCAGAAATGGTGTAGGGTCTCCCGCTTGGGCGGGGGGGGGTCAGACTAGATGACCTATAAGGTCCCTTCCAACTCTGTTAATCTAATCTAATCTAAAAACTTTTATTAAGTTTCAGCCTTCCTGTCTCATTGGTGCTTAGGAGGGGTGTCCAACCTTGGGAACTTCAAGACTTCTGGACTTCAACTCTCAGAATTCCTTGGCCAGAATTCTAGGCCTTGAAGTCCACTAGACTTAAAGTTACCAAGGTTGGACATCCTTGGTCTTCAGCTTCCTAAGTTTTCAGGACACGGTGCCTAGAGATCCATTTTAATAGTCTGCTCATAGCTTCTCCAAAGACAGCGAGACGTAGCTACATTCTCCCATCCTGCATAGCCTGGAGATATTTTTTTCCCCTTACAGTTTTTGCATTGATTCCACATTTCCTAAATCACATATAGTTTTCCTCAAAAGCCAAAGTCTGCTGTCTCTCGACAGCCTTCTTCAAAACAAAAAAAGAAAAAATAAGAAAGAAAATAAAATATTCTGCAGCTGTGGGAAATAAAATAAAATCAATCCCTTGAAATATTTTCTCCCCTCCCGCACGTTTGATTGAAAGCAGACTTTAAAAATAAAAAAAAAATACCTCCAAGAGTTCACTTTTATAAGGAATGTGGATTTAAAGGAGGGAGGCGCACGAATAAATCTTTCCATTTCTTACAAAATGAGTTCCCGACTCTTCCCGTATCACTTTGACAGGCGAGCATCGATGTGACTTGTCAGCATCAAAGTTTTAATACAGGCAATACCCTCAACCCGTCCCTCCTTCTCTTTCAAATTCCAAAGAAGGCTGCGACACATCTCCTTGTTTAGACTAGATCCAGATTGATTCTGTTCTAAGAAAAGGCCGGGCTTCACTTCCAGGCTCCAGTAGACAGGTTGCAAATCATCAGTTGCCCTCATTACCAAGAGTTGGATTTTGAAAGGGAGTAAAAGCACCGTTTCAGGGATGCAAGTGGCTCAGTGGATAAGACTCTGAACTTGTCGATCACAAAGGTCAGCAGTTTAGCAGTTCGAATCCCTAGCACCACGTAATGGAGTGAGCTCCCGTTACTTGTCCCAGCTTCTGCCAACCTAACAGTTCAAAAGCATGTAAAAAAATGCAAGTAGAAAAATAGGGACCCCTTTGGTGGGAAGGGAACAGAGTTCCGTGCGCTTTCGGTGTTTAGTCATGCTGGCCACATGACCACGGAGGCGTCTTCGGACAGCACTGGCTCTTTGGCTTTGTAACGGAGTTGAGCAGCGCCTCCTAGAGCCGGAAACGACTGGCACGGATGTGCAAGGGGAAACTTTACCTTTACTAAAAGCACTGTTGGGAAGAAATTGGAGAGAGCTAGGATGAATGGAATCCTCGACCAATTTTGGACCCGGTGGTTTGGTGGTGATGTATTCTCAAGGATGATTAGTTCTTTGAAGGCCAGAGTAAAATCTAATATAATTGTCTGCTGAAACAGAGATGGTTCTTAGTACCCAATTTTCAGGGAAGGAAGGAAGGAAGGTGAAGGGAGGGAGGGAGGGAAGGAAGGAGGAAAGGAAGGAAAGAAAAGAGAAAGAATAGAAGTAAGAAAGAAAGGAGAGAAAGGAGGGAGGGAGGAAAGGAAGGAAGGAAGAACAGGGAAGGAGAGGGAGGGAGGGGAGGGAAGAGAAAGGAAAGGAGGGAGGGAAGGAAAGAAAAGAGAAAGAATAGGAGTAAGAAAAAAAAGGAGAGAAAGGAGGGAGGGAGGGAAGGAGAGGGAGGGAAGGGAAGGGAAGAGGGAGGAAGGAAGAGGGAGGGGAGGGAGGGAAAGAGGAAGGGAGGGAGGGAGGGAAGGAAGGAGGGAAGGAAGGAAGGAAGGAAGGAAGGAAGGAAGGAAGGAAGGAAGGAAGGAAGGAAGGAAGGAAGGAAGGAAGGAAGGAAGGAAGGAAGGAAAAAGGAAATAGTACCAAAAACCCAAGACTAAACTGGGCAAGTATTATTGTTCTTTGATCTATGTGGGGCATTGACATTACCACAGTTTCATTAATTGACCAGGTCTGAACACATCGGAATCCATTCAGACTCATTTCATTAAACTCATGTCCATCTTTTTAATCCACCAAGTCAACCTTCTGAGATTTAAGTTCTCAGTCATTTTTGGAACTTTAAACTAGATCGATTTTCCTGAATCAATGTTGGAATCTAGCCAGATCCATTTTGCAAAACAATATCAACCTTCAAACAGGATCCAACTGACCGCTAGTTGACTAGATTCTTGTGTGTAGATATGAGCAATGAACCAGCTTAACTGGAACATAATGTGTGGCCCTGATTCTTCACACCTGACAGGAAAGCTACACTTGTAGGCTATCCATGGTTGTCTCTACTCCCGCTGTGATGTAGCATTTTTCTAGATAAGTGAGTTAGAACATGTCCTAGGCAGAAAATTGCAGGTATCTTCAGATAAGTAATTTCACTAGTAATTAGAGAAGGAAAGATCTTTACCAGTTTTTTTCACATGTTTCTAAGTCCATCCTCTGTCAAATCTTTATCAAATTGCATTTAAATAAAATGATTGTGCGTGCATAAAATATAGCTTGTACACATTTTTTTTCAAAGTAGCTTTTTTCGACAAGAATTATATCACCACTGGTACAGAGTGAGCGAAGGGGATGGAGGAGGAGGTGATAGAGGAAGAAAAAGAAAAGCGGGAAGAGGAAGGGGAAGATGAGTAGGAGCAAAAGCAGGAGAGGATGAGGAAAAGGAAGAAGAGGAAGAAGAGGAGGAGGAGGAGGAGGAGGAGGAGGAGGAGGAGGAGGAGGAGGAGGAGGAGGAGGAGGAGGAGAGGAAGAAGATTAAATAGTTTTCCTACATATTTTGGAAGGGCCAATCAGCTGACTCGTTTTTAAAAAGGAGTTCCTTTCCATAAGGCCCTCTGTCTTCTACGACTTTCACAACTTAATTAGTATAAAACCACTTTCCATATTCCAAACAGGTTCCTCGTATTAACTTCTCTTTTCCAAGCATGTTTCACACTCCATTCCTCCCTAAAACATGACATTAAGCAGAGACCCAAATGATATTGATGGATTTAGCTCAATGTAATTCCGGCTTATCATATTGCCATATTTCTGAATTTTCATCTGTCCTGTACAACATGGATGGTTGATAAGTCACCTGTGGCCTTAGGGTGTGAAGAAGCCCAGATAATAGTCTTACATTTAGGAAGACACCCATAAAGTATTTGGAGCCCTAAACCTCCTTAATATCAAGAAGAAGAAAAATGAAAACGGGAATTTCCATTATCATTGCATATCAATCATTGTGACGTCCTAGTTTGGATAGTCATGAACACTGTCTCCTTCAAGAGATTTGCAGTCTGGATCTTCCAGAGATCAAATAGCAAAGCAAGAGATCATATCACATCATTTATTTGACATTTCTGTAAAGAAGAAGGGATTTAATCCAGAATTGGAAAAGGGTGATTCTAAAGGATGAGGTCACAGGGGCTGGAATTGCAAATCTGTGAACATTCCTACTAAATTAACTCGTCCTTTTTGGTTCACCCAAATGGACACAGTGGCTCAGTGGTTAAGATGCTTAGCTTATCAATCAGAAAGGTTGGCAGTTCAGCGGTTCAAATCCTTAGCGCTGCGTAACTGAGGGAGCTCCTGTTCCTTGTGCCAGCTTCTGCCAATGTAGCAGTTCGAAAGCATGTAAAAATGCAAGTAGAAAAATAGGGACCACTTTGGTGGGAAGGGAACGGCATTCTGTGTGCCTTCGGTGTTTAGTCATGCTGGCCACATGAGCACGGAGAAGTTTTCGGACAGCGCTGGCTCTTCGGATTTGTCATGGAGATGAGCACCGCCCCCTAGAGCTGGAAGCGACTAGCACGTATGTGCGAGGGGAACCTTTACCTTCATCTTTGTTTCACTCCAGGGCATGACTCCAATTGGCTGGATTTGGACAACATTCCAAGTCAGCAAAATGATCTCAATCCATCAATGATCAATCAAGGATAGAACCCAGCAAGTCTATTAGAGGTTTCACTGATCTGGTGAAGAATGTTATGCATCGACAAGAGCTACAAAGCTAATGTATCGTGCTTTGTCCTTCCAAGTTTACCATAAAAAGTATAGAGTGATAGAGCTGGAAGGGACCTCGGGGATTTCTACTCCAAGACTCAGAACTTAGAATAGTTTTAGTGTCACTTTAAATGTACACTCACTGGCATACATTAAAATGAAATTTCGTTGCATGCAGCTCTCAAAGGGTCACCACCTCCGATATACACTACATAAACATGACAAACAAACAAACAATCATGCGAGTTTACCAGACGAATGGCATAAGGAATAAAGCTGTTAGAGAATCTGGAATTCCTGCTAGAAATACTTTGAAACCTCCTCCCAGAGGGGAGCAACAGAAACAGACCGTGAAATGGGTGTGTGGGGTCTCTAACAATGTTTCGAGCTTTAAGGACTTAGTGCTTATAAGCAGCATCCTGAATGACAGGAAGCAAGCTTCTAATAATCTTCTCTGCTGTCCTCACTACTCTCTGTAGGGACTTTCTAGCTGAGGCACTGTTGCCACCAAACCAAACAGGGATGCAGTTTGCTAAAATGCCCTCAGTTGTGCCTCTGTAAAAAATGGCCAGGTCAGAAGGAGAAAGATATGCTCTCCTCATCCAATGCAGGAAATGCAGACGTTGGTTTGCATGCTTCACTAAGGATGATGATCCAAACTCTGTCAAGGGCCTTGGAGTACTCATCTCTAATGACCTGAGTGCTAGAGCCCACTGTAACTACATAGCCAAAAAGGCATTAAGAGTTGTTAACCTAATCCTACGTAGCTTTTTCTCTGGTAATATCACACTACTAACTAGAGCATACAAAACATTTGCTAGACCAATACTTGAATACAGCTCTTCAGTATGGATCCTGCATTACCTATCTGATATTAATACAGTTGAGAAAGTACATAAATATTTCACAAGAAGAGTTCTCCACTCCTCTACTCATTGCAGAAACCTTATGCCACCAGACTTGAAATTCTAGACCTAGAAAACCTAGAACTACGCTGCCTTCGGTCCAATCTAAGTATAGTATATAAAATCATACATTGCAATGTCCTACCTGTCAATGAATACTTCAGCTTCAACCATAACAACACAAGAGCAAACAATGGATACAAACTCAAGGTTAATCGCACCAAACCTGATTGCAGGAAATACGACTTCAGCAACAGAGTGGTCAATGTCTGGAATATTCTACCTGATTCTGTGGTTTCTTCCCCAAACCCCAAAAACTTTAACCTTGGACTGTCTACTATTGACCTCACCCCTTTCCTAAGAGGTCTGTAGGGGGCGTGCATAAGCACACCAACGTGTCTACCATCCCTGTCCTATTGTTTCTTTTTATTTTTTCTTATATGTATCCATGTATTCATAACTATATTTATACTTATACCTGTTATCTTATAATCGCTTGACAAAATAAATAAAATAAAAAATAAATGTGTGGAGAGACGAGTTCAGATTGTTCATTATCTGCACCCCCAGACACTTAATACTGTTGACCATCTCTATAACCGCATCCTTGATACCAAGTGGCTTATGACTATGCTGGCTCTTTCTAAAATATACAATGATCTCCATTTTTTATTGACATTTAGAACCAGGTTACTTTTATTGCACCAGTCCACCAGAGCCTTCACCTCTTCTCTATATGCATCTTCATTGTTGTCCAGGATAAGACCCAACCCCCACGCTGAATGCAACCTTCCAACCCAACCAAATAGGATATTTTTGAAAACCTCTTGCGATGGAGAATCCACAACTCCAAGAAAGTAAGCTCAGGGGTGGGTTTCAACCGGTGTAACAACTGGTTCGGTGAGCTTCGCGCGCATGCCCAGCGTTTGAACAACACCCGTTTTCAGCTCTAATACTTACCTTCTACGGCAGCCCCAGTGAGTAAATCACCTGAGGTGTGGCTATCCGCTGTGTTGTGTGAATCAGCTGAGCTGAAAACCCTGGAAATAAAGGACAGATTAGGGCAGGGGCTGATTGGCAGGCCAAATCATTGCCGTAACTGTCGGTTCGCGTGAACCAGACTGAACCGGTAGAATCCCAACCCTGGGTAAGCTCTTTCACTGATTCATTGTTCTCACTGTCAAAATTTCTCTTTAATGCTAGGTTGGATCTCTCTTTGACAAGCTTCCACCCATTACTTCTTGTCCTGCCCACTGGTGCACTAGAGCAGGGGTCCCCAGCCACCGGGTCTCATGGACCGGTACCGGTCCATGGAACAAATCCTACCGGGCCGCTGGTTTGCTGGGCGCCGCCATCTTGTTTTGATGAAAAAGTGCTTCCGGTGAGCTTTTCCGGTAGAAAGCTCACCGGAAGCACTTTTTCATCAAAACAAGATGGCGGCGCCCAGCTGATGCCGGTACTGGGCCGCGGCATAAAAAAGGTTGGGGACCACTGCACTAGAGAATAAATCAATCTTTTTTTAAATTTATTTTATTGGTTTTTAAAAACAAACATAAACAAACAAAACATAAAAACATCAAGCTGTCTTCCATAGGTGTACATACAGTGTGCCGGTTGGTTTACAAATTGTTTTGTGCTTCCATTTCGTAGTCTTCAATTACAATTACATTACATATAATCTCATATTGTCAATCAAAAACTAAATACCTTAGTATCATTATTAATCAATCATTTGACTATACTTTTATTCATTCATGTTTTACAAGATAACCATAATTTACTTAATTTATTGTATAACAGTTCATATTATCATCCCAAATCTATCCTAAAATCATTTTGTAGTTATAATAAGAAAGAAGTACATCTTCATATATTTATTATTTTCTAGACATCTACATATTTCATTACTGTACTTTGTTATCTAACCATTGATAGAAAAGATCCCAAATTTTATAAAATTGTTTATCCTCTTGTTCTCTAATTTCAAATGTCAATCTACTCATTTCAGCACATTCCAATATTTTCTTAATGATTTCCTCCTGTGATGGTATCTTCTCATTTTTCCAGTTTTTAGCAAATACCATCCTAGCCGCTGTTACTACATTTACAATCAGGTATTTCAAGTCTTTACTTGAATATTATGAGAATAAATCAATCTTTTTATCAAGCACGGGAACTTAAATAGATTGTAACCACCATGAGATTCTCTGCACAGTGGATTATACAGATTTAAGATGCATGCGTACATACAGGACTATGTACACAAGGTTGCTTATGTTATGTAGACACCTGTATGATTGACAATGATCGCCCTTTTAGGTCTCATGAAACAAAACATTTTGGGCAGCTGGTTTAAATAGACTTTCCCTTTTCCTCTCTCTTTGATCCTTCTCCTTCTGTAGGAGAAGGAATGGCAGAACCTGGGGACAGAGTGAAAAGAGGGTTCAGCCTAGAATCAGTATGTAGTCACAAACTCCCCTTGAGTGTCTGTTGATTCTTATTTAACTTAAACCAGGTGCTATTATTGATAAGATTCCGATGCATAGGCTTTTAGCAATAAATCAGCTTAACTGAACCTTTACGTGTAGACCTGGTCTTTTTCACCTTCTCTTTCTCCTTTTCATCTCCTTCACCTAGAAATAAACCCTTGTTTTCTTTTTCTCCTCCTCTCTTTCTCCTCTTCTCGACATATACCTTCTCCTTCTTTTGCACTCCTGCATCTACCTCTGGTTCCCTTTCTCAATGTATACCTTCCCCTTCTCCTCTTCTTTCTCCTCTTCGTTTCATTCTCCCTTTCCTTCTCAACATATACCTTCTTCTTATTATTTTTTTCCTCTTCATCTTCTTCTTCTTCCCCTTCTCAATATATACATCCTCCTCCTCCTCTACTCTTTTTCCTCTTCATCTTTCTCCTTCTTCTCTTCCCTTTCTTGATATATACCTTCTCCTTCTGCTCCTCTTCTCTTTCTCCTCTTCATCGCCTTCTCCTTCTCATTCACCTTCTCAACAAATACCTTCTCTTCCTTCTTCTCTTCTCTTCTCTTCTCTCTTCTCTTCTCTTCTCTTCTCTTCTCTTCTCTTCTCTTCTCTTCTTTTTCTTCCCCTTCTCAACATATACTCCTCCTCCTCCTCCTTCTCTACTCTTTCTCCTCTTCATCTTTCACCTTCTTCTCATTCAATTTCTTGACATATACCTTCTCCTTCTGCTCTTCTCTTTTTCCTCTTCACCTCCTTCTTCTTCCCCTTCTCAACATATACCTTCTCCTTCTCCTCCTCTACTTTCTCTTCTTCTTCTTCTTCTTCTTCTTCTTCTTCTTCTTCTTCTTCTTCTTCTTCTTCTTCTTCTTCTTCTTCTTCTTCTTCTTCTTCTTCTTCTTCTTCTTCTTCTTCTTCTTCTTCTTCTTCTTCTTCTTCTTCTTCTTCTTCTTCTTCTTCTCCCTCCCCTTCTCAACATATACCTTCTCCTCATATTTTTCCTTTCCATCTCCTTCTTCTCACTTCCTTTCTCAACATACACCTTCTCCTCCTCCCCCCAATTCTCTTTCTCCTCACTCCTTCTCCTTCATCTCCTTCTCCTTTTACAGTACCCCTTTTTGAAAGTCAAAGTTGGATGGATGGTTGTCATAGATAGACCACAACTTTCAAATGCCCCTCAGCAAGAGACTTGAAATGTGGTGCACTGAGTTATCCACAAACGTGGCTAGATGGCAGTAGATCCCAAGCCTGCTAGAGTTCTGAAAGGCCATTTTTAAGAGACACACAGAAAACACAATGAGATCCTTTTTGCAGAAGAACCAGGCTTAAAAACTCCAAGCACGTGTTCCCAGTCCCCATTTCGGAATTCCTTAGAGTGAGTAGATTAACTTAAAGGAGGGAAGAAAAAGAGAGAGCTACCATATCATCACTGCTGGCAGCCACAGCCTATGACCTCAGCAGATAGAGATGTAGCTTACCGCAATTTAATAAACTGGAACATTTAAATTAATTTGGCCAAACTGCGAATTTCTAAATGAGATAATTTGCTTTAAGCACCTGAACTTTCTCCCACACACAATGCTCCTTTCTCTCCAGACTTCTATTTCTCTCCTAATTGAGACAATATTCCAGCTCCTTCAAATGTAATTTTGAACAACACAACAACACAGTCCTGTTCTTTTCTTCAGCAGTGACTTTTTTAAAATCCAATTTTCTTGCCTTTTCTCTCTCTCTCTCTAAGCTTTCTGCCCACTGTGGTTCTGCCTATTGCTTTATCTCATCACATGTTGAAAAGGTTAGTAAGGTGTAAAATGAAAATGACTTTATATAGATAGTCCTTGACTTATGACAATTGTGCAAAGAATTTCCATTGCTAGGCCAGACAGTTGTTCAGTAAATTTGGTCTCATTTTACAACCTCTCCTGCCACAGTTTTTAAGTGAGGAGGTCCTTAATGCTCTCTCAGCTGGCTTGCTTTCTTGCAGATGTTTCATTAGCCAAACTAGGTAATGTCATCAGTGCTAGTCAGTGTTGATGTTACCTAGTTTGGCTAATGAAATGTCTTCAAGAAAGCAAGCAAGCTCAGGGAGCACCAAGGATGCCTCATGTCAACCCTGAGCTACAAATATTCTCAAATATTAATATTAAAATAATAATATTACATATATTAAAAAGAGATAGGATAACTATTTGTCTGAAATGGTATAAGGTTTTCTGCCAAAGCAGGGCATTGGACTAGAAGACCTCCAAGGTCCCTTCCAACTCTGTTATTCTATCCTATTCTGTTCTGTTCTACTCTAGTCTTCATCCCAATATTCTATTCTGTTCTGTTCTATTCTATTCTACATTCCAATGTTCTGTTCTGTTCTATTCATTTTCTATTCTATTTATTCTGCTCTGCTCTGCTCTGCTCTGCTCTGCTCTGGTCCGTTCCATTCCATTCTACTCAATTCCATTCTATTCTTACTCCGTTCTATTCCATTCCATTCCATTCTACTCCATTCTATTCCATTCAATTCTATTCCATTCCATTCTATTCCATTCCATACCATACCATTCTACTCCATTTTTTCCATTCCATTCTATTCTACTCCATTCCATTCTACTCCATTCTATTCCACTCTACTCCATTCCATTCTATACCATTCTATTCCATTCCATTCTATTCCATTCCAATCCATTCTACTCCATTCTATTCCATTCCATTCCATTATATTCCATTCCATTCTACTCCATTCTACTCCATTCTA
This sequence comes from Notechis scutatus, assembly GCF_049901735.1. Taxonomy (NCBI): domain Eukaryota; kingdom Metazoa; phylum Chordata; class Lepidosauria; order Squamata; family Elapidae; genus Notechis; species Notechis scutatus. The sequence continues at coordinate 260,162,639 of NC_142010.1, read as the reverse complement.
TTCCATTCCATTCTATTCCATTTTATTCCATTCCATTCTTATTCCATTCCATTCCATTCTACTTCATTCTATTCCATTCCATTCCATTCTATTTCATTCCATTCTACTCCATTCTATTCCACTCTATTCCATTCCATTCTATTCCATTCCATTCCATTCTACTTCATTCTATTCCATTCCATTCCATTCTATTTCATTCCATTCTACTCCATTCTACTCCATTCCATTCCATTCTATTCCATTTTATTCCATTCCATTCCATTCCACTCTATTCCATTCTACCCAATTCCATTCTATTCCATTCCATTCTATTCCATTCCATTCCATTCTACTTCATTCTATTCTATTCCATTCCATTCTATTTCATTCCATTCTACTCCATTCTACTCCATTCCATTCTATTCCATTCCATTCTATTCCATTCCATTCTACACCATTCTATTCCACTCTACTCCATTCCATTCTATTCCATTCTATTCCATTCTATTCTATTCCATTCCATTCCATTCCATTCCATTCTATTCATCCCATTCCATTCTACTCAATTCCATCCCATTCTACTCCATTCCATTCTATTCTATTCCATTCCATTCCATTCCATTCCATTCTATTCCATTCCATTCCATTCTACTCCATTTTATTCCATTCCATTCCATTCCATTCCATTCTATTCTATTCCATTCTACTACATTCTAGTCCATTCCATTCCATTCTTCTCCATTTTATTCCACTCCATTCTATTCCATTCCATTCTATTCCATTCCATTCTATTCTATTCCATTCTATTCCATTCCATTCCATTCCATTCTACTCAATTCCATTCTATTCTGTTCTATTCCATTCCATTCTATTCCATTCCATTCCATTCCATTCCATTCTGTTCCATTCTGTTCCATTCTATTCCTTTCTACTCCATTCCATTCTATTCCATTCCATTCTACTCAATTCCATTCCATTCTACTCCATTCTATTCTATTCCATACATTCTATTCCATTTCATTACATTCTACTCCATTCCATTCTACTCAATTCCATTCCATTCTACTTCATTCCATTCTGTTCCATTCCATTCCATTCTATTCCATTCCATTCTACTCAATTCCATTCCATTCTACTTCATTCCATTCTGTTCCATTCCATTCCATTCTTCCATTCTGTTCTATTCCATTCCATTCTACTCAATTCCATTCCATTCAACTCCATTCTATTCTACTCCATTACATTCTATTCCATTCGATTCTACTCCAGAATCATAACGTACAACACTTAATGATAGTCGTAGGGTTCAATCAACAATCAAATCATACTCGGAAACAGTCAATATAAACCGTAAGGATACAAGCAACAAAGTTGCAGTCCTACAATCAAAAGTGGGAGGGGATGGGTGATAAGGAGTGATGAGAAGATTAACAGTAACAGTAGTGTACACTTTGTAAATAGTTGAACAGTGTTGAGGGAATTATTTGTTTAGCAGAGTGATGGCTTTCAGGAAAAAAAACTGTTCTTGTGTCTAGTTGTTCTGGTGTGCAGTGCTCTATAGCGTCGTTTTGAGGGAAGGAGTTGAAACAGTTTATGTCCGGGATGTGAGGGGTCTGTAAATATTTTCACAGCCCTCTTTTTGACTCGTGCAGTATACAGGTCCTCAATTGAAGGCAGGTTGGTAGTAATTGTTTTTTCGGCAGTCCTAATTATCCTCTGAAGTCTGTGTCTGTTCTGTTGGGTTGCAGAACCAAACCAGACAGTTATAGAGGTGCAGATGATAGACTCAAAAATTCCGCTGTAGGTGCGAAACAGAACTATTTTGAAGATGCAAATAAATCAGGTAGATGGTTAGCATATAAACTGAGAAAGGAGAAAGAATCAAGGAAAATATTGCAATTAATAGATGATCAAGGCCAAGTTTGCTATGGAAGTAAAGAGAAGAAGGAAATTCTATGAGACTATTACGGGAAACTATATACACAAGAGAATATTGATGAAGAAGGAGTTAAACAGTACTTACAGAATGCTAATCTACCCCAGATACCTAAAGAGATTGAAATAATGTTAGAAAGCAATATAACGATGATGGAGTTAACTGAAGCACCTAAGAAGCAAAACAATGGAAAGGCACCAGGCCCAGATGGACTTCCAGCGGAATTTTACAAAACACTACAAGAATCGTTGAATCTTCCATTGCTAGAAGTTATGAATGAAGTTATGTTAAAGAAGAAGATACCTAAATCATGGTCAGAAGCTTATATTACACTTGTCCCAAAAGAGGAGGCCGATCTATTACAAATCAAGAACTATAGACCTATTTCCCTACTAACGCAGATTATAAAATTTTTGCTTCAATATTGGCAGAAAGACTTAAAAAATACCTAAATAATTTCATTCATCCTGATCAAAATGGATTTCTGTCAAAGAGGTACAAATTAAAGACAATATGAGAGTAATCTTGGACACTTTGGAATACTACGAGGCACACCCTGAAAAACAAACAGCTTTGATATTTCTAGATGCACAGAAGACATTTGACAATGTGAATTGGTGATTCATGTTATTACAGCTGGAACAGATGGGCTTTGGTAAAAAAATCATCCAAGCAATAGAAGTTCCATTCTATTCTATTCCATTCCATTCTACTCCATTCTACTCCATTCCATTCCATTCCATTCTTCATTCCAACCGGGTTATTAACTTGATTACTGCAGTGATTCACTTAACAACTGTGGCAAGAAATGTTGCAAAATGGGGCAGAACTCACTTAACAATTATCTCTCTTAGTGTTCTGACCCAAAGCTTGTTCCAAGGAAACAAACACCAGACGGAGGTAACAGCAAAACCTTTTCATGATTCTTTATGAATTCCGTTCCTTCCCAGTTAAAAGGCTGTTTCAAACAAATTGTCTCTGATAAGAACGAGCCTTGTCAAGGTTGTGCAAGGCTGCTGCCAAGAACACTAGATAAAATTACTCAGAAATATTTCAAACACAAAGAGTTTCCAAACACCAACCAAGATATTCCGAACATCCCGAAGGCTTGAGTGCAAAAACTTCTTTGCTTCCTGCAAAGAACTCCGGTTTCTCAGCTGGCTTTTATCTCTTGAGAGAGGGGCCATTACCTTGCAGCCTTACTCCCGACTCACCCATGCTGCTGCAGATGCTCTTTCCTTCGAGCAGCCCTGCACGCACATGCACTGGGCACAGGATCCTCAGGGACCTCTTCATCACTGCTGCCAGCCTCCACAATCTCTGAAGGCAGCACTCCACTCCCTGATAGTCCTGGCCCCATCCCTGCCTCACACGCAGGCCCCTCATCTGAGTCCTTGCTCTCTGAGACCCCAGCCATCCACACCTGCTGCCGGTGAACCACAACACTTAGCAACAGAAATGTTGGTCTCAATTGTGGTTATAAGTTGAGGACTTCCTGTAAAACATGATATGCTTTATGTGTGTGTGTATGATATGCTTTATGTGTGTACAGTATGTTTTCTTAAGTTTTCGTGAGTGTTTATATGTATGGTATTCAGCTTTGTTCGGGTATTTCCCACATCATCATAGTTGTGCTTTTAAAGTTGTAGCAATGTTTCGGCAGAATCTCATCTGCCATCATCAGGCTTCTGTATTGTGTTCGTCTGTGAGTCAGACTTTCACAGCCGTTTCTGTTTTAAATTTGGTGCTAGCCTACTGCTGTGCCAGAATGGTTTTTTCTTCATCCTGATTGGTTGGGAGTCTTGGTCTGTGTTTATTGGTCTTGGAGTTTGCTGTGTTCTGCTTGATTGGTGTTTCTAATATCTTCTGTCTGTTTTGTAGCTTTTTTTGTCTTGATTGGCTGGCAACATTGTGTTTCCTGTATTGGAGGCTTTTAGTGCAGCTTGGCTCCGAATAAATGGACGGCTATCATTTATTAGGAAGCTAGGTTTCATCTGGGTGCCTGGTTGGGGTGTGTTTGAGCTGGGTGTCTGTTTGTGCCCAGGTGTTTGCTTGGCTTGTGGTGTGGAGACTTTTTGGTTTGAGAGTGCAGGCTTCCAGATAATTGACAGTCTGGTGGAATCATCTCTTCTATTCATGCTTTCAGGTCTTTTTTCAATCACTATGGCTTCTCTGATAATTCTGGAGCTGGGGTTTTCACATCAAGACTGCCTTCAAAACAGACAGAAAAATAGCAGCCATCCTAAGAAATCCCAAAGAAGTGCACTCTCAAACAAAAAAAATCTCCACACCACAAGCCAGGCAAACACCTGGGAATAAACAGACTCTCCCTGTAAAAGTCTGACTCACAGACGAACACAATACAGAAGCCTGATAACGGCAGATGAGATTCTGCTGAAATGTTGCTACAACTTTAAAAGCACAACTACAATGACGTGGGAAAATACCCGAACAAAGCTGAATACCATACATATAAATACCCGCGAAAACTTAAGAATATATATATATATATATACATGTAGATAACTTCTCTCTTTATTTACCTTTTGGTAGATTGGTTTTGTGTTTTATATATTTTCTCTATCTTGAATTTATATTAATATAATATATTATATTAATAATATTATTATATTAATTAATTATATATCAGGTATTTTTTGCTAATCCTAATAAATAAAAGGTTCAAAATTAGGACTATTTTCACAGCAGTTTCTTTCCTTTGCTACAGGAATACCATTTGCAATTGGGTTTTTTACAAAAATTATTATTATGTTAAATGTCTGTGGAGATTCTTAGTCATCCAGGTCATGGTTGTCCCAAAGGTGTTTTTTCAAAAGGTATCTGAACTTTCTTGGTTTTTGTTTGAAGATGTTTTGTTTCTCATCCAAGAAGTTTCCTCCATTCTGACTGAATGGTGGAGAACTATTTATTTACTTTAGTTGTGATTTTAAAAATGTGTTTAAAAAAAGTTTAGCATTTTAAAAAGGGTGAGGAAAAAAGAGTATTTTTCCTGTAAGGTCAAACAATCTGAAAGAATATAGTGGACTTTGTTAATAAAAATGATGATAGTTCACAAAAGATTATTAGGTGCAAATAGAAATACATATTTTCCACAGCAAGGAAGACGAAGCAGGAATGGTTAAATTTATCCTTTTATTCAAAGAGGGGAATATATTTAAGTACATTTTTTCACTCGAATATCAATTCTGGATTTTGTGGTTGTGATGAAAAAAATATGAAACTTTGACTTCGGGTTGATCAATTAGATTTGTTGTTATAGAAATGGCTAGTTATACATGGCTAGTTATGTGTAAAAGCAAAAAGTTGAGTATTTTTATCTTGTATTGTGCTAAAATGAATCGGAAGTCAACGCCTCTTTTGTTTTGTTTTTCTCCTTGAACTTCACTTTTTTCCCCTTCTAATTTCCTATTTCTATTTTTCTTTGTATTTTATACATTAAATAAAAATTTAAAAAAAGAGAACTATTTATCTGGGTCTGTTGAAACTGTGCCTTATGTAAAGTAGCAATTGACTATAATGCCTTTCCCAGTTTGGTACCCTCCCAATAAGTTGTGGTTCAACAATGGCTAATAATCTTCAGGCATTTGCAAAGTCATCATGCAACCCACAATTAGAAAACAAAGCTATCATTACCTCAGTGTTTGTTACTAGCACGCGGAAGTAATTGGATAAATACTTCCATCCTTGGAAGATATTCACTGTCACAATTGTCACTTCTGAACATTAATCAAATCTCCACCTAAATTCTGGAGGAGTTGCCCATGACTCAGCCCATTCCTAACTAACAAATTTTGCCAAATTCCTCAAGCATAAGGAAAATTATATCTGACACTTACTGAGATGCCAATAAAGAAGAATATTAGTAGCTCAGGATTTGAAATGAGAGATTCTTGGTTGAAATGAGGGATCCACTTTCTGAGGTGACATAGACTTGTCCTTTCTCTCTTTTTTTCCAAGTTTGCGTTTTGTTTGCATTTTGAAGAAGCAGGATAGAAAGAGGATTGATGCTGCTGAACTTTGGTGTTGGAGAAAATTCCTGAAAATACCAAAAATTGAGGACTACCTATACAATCAATCAATTATATTTTATTCTCCCCCTGTTCAGATGGAGACTAGCATGTTGTGTTCTTCATGTTGGTAGAGATCTAGGATAGCTTTATCTTGAGAAGGAACAGACTAGAAGGGAAAAATTGTCCTGCCTATCTGAGAAAAAGGAAGATCTCCGAAATTTATAGTAAAAAATCCCATTTCTTTCTTTCAATGCAGAGACTGGTCTGGAATCCATCTCAAAAAATAAAGAAGAAGAAACCCTTTGCAGTAGAATAGAACAGAATGGAATGGAATGGAATGGAATGGAGGAGAGTAGAGGGGAGAAGAGAAGAGAAGAGAAGAGAAGAGAAGAGAAGAGAAGAGAAGAGAAGAGAAGAGAAGAGAATTGTTTATTGGCTGTGTGATTAGACATGCAAGGAATTTGTCTTGAGTGCATAAGCTCCCAGCGTACCTAAAAGCTATAAGTGATAAATCATGATCACAGTCATCATAAAAATACATCCATCATAAATCATAAGTTACAACACTAGATAGTCATAGGATACTAAATAATATCAACATAAATCATACTAGGAAACTAAATAAAACAATATAAATTGTAAAGATACAAGCAACAAAATTACAGTCATAAGAAGGCAAGGAGATAGGTAATCGGAAAGATGAGAAGAAGAATAGTAATACAGCCTTACTAAGTGTTGAGGGGATTATTTGTTTAGCAGAGTGATGGCAGGGGAGGAAAAATGGTCCTTGTGTCTAGTTGTTCTGGTGTGCAGTGCTCTACGGCATCATCTTGAGGGAAGGAGTTGAAACTGTTTATGTCTGGAATGTGAGGGGTCTGTCAGTATTTTCACAGCCCTCTTTTTGACTCGTGCAGAATACAGGTCCTCAATGGAAGGTGTTAGGTTGGTAGCAATTGTTTTTTTCTGCAGTTCTAATTATCCTCTGAAGTCTGTGTCTGTCCTGTGTGATTGCAGAGCCAAACCAGACAGTTATAGAGGTGGAGATGACAGACTCAATAATTTCTCTGCAGAATTGTATCAGCAACTACTCCTTGGGCAGTCTGAGCTTTCTGAATTGGCATAGAAAGAACATTTTTCTTGTGCTTTTTTGATGACTTTTTTGATGTTAGGTGTCCATTTTAAGTCTTGAGATATTATAGAACCTAGAAACTTGAAGGTCTCTACTGTTGATACTGTGTTGTCTCGTATTGTAAGAGTTTTAATAGTATTGTATCATTAAGGCTCCATGTTACCTACTTTTCTGAGGTAACCTAGTCTAGTAAAAGTCATTTGCCAATAGAAGAGAGTATTTATAGCTCAGGGTTGAAGTGTGAAGTCCTCTGAACTTGGTGGTTTTCTTACAGAGATTTCATTACCCAACTAGGTAACATCATCAGTATGCTTTGGTGGTGTGCTTTGGAAGTTTTGTAATGAGCCATCTGTAAGAAAACAACCAAGCTCAGAGAACACCAAGGACCCCACAAAACGTTGGAAATTTGGAAATCACCTCACCTGATCTTTCTAAATCAATTAAGCATCCCCTGATGCATCATTCTTCCCTCTTAACTGGAGCCAGGAAAATTATTTTTGTACACCTGTACACAAAATCCATTCTTTTTTTTAATCTATGATTTGCATCAAATATTTTCCCTTCCTGAATGCCTCAGGTGGTGAATTTAGCTGTTGTCCGGGGCGGGGGCGGGTGGTTAAATCTGATTAAAAAAAAATATTGGCACTTATTTGTTTTAAATAAATTATCACTTTCCATTGAGAATGCAACACTTTAAAGGTAGTAAAATCTACATCTTTTGATCCAAAGGTGGCGTGAAAACACTCGCTTAATTTTGACAGAAGAATAACAGAATAACAGAGTTAAAAGGAACCAAGGAGGTCTTCTAGTCCAACCCTCTGCTAAGGCAGGAGACTCTATATCATGTCAGGCAAATGATTGTCTAACTTCTTCTTTAAAACCTACCGTGTTGGAGCACCCACAACTTCTGAAATTAAGCCGTTCCACTGATTAATTGTTCTCACTGTCAGGAAATTTCTTCTTAGTTCTAAGTTGCTTCTCTCCTTTCTACCCATTGCTTCTTGTCCTACCTTCAGGTGTTTTGGAGAATAGCTTGACTCCCTCTTCTCTGGGGCAGCCCCTTAGATATTGGAAGACTGCTGTCATGTCACCCCTAGTCCTTCTTTTCATTAAACTAGACATATTCAATTCCTGCCAGCGTTCTTCATATGTTCTTCATCTTTGTTGCTCTTCTCTGCGTTCTTTCCAGAGTCTTAACATCCTTTTTATATCATGGAAACCAAAACTGGATGCAGTATTCCAAGTGTGGTCTTACCAAGGCTTTTTTTTTTTTAAATGATATAATCCAGTTATCCATAAATGATTTTGGCACCTCTACCACTGAAATATACTGGACAATAAAATCATAAAAGTGTTGTTTTGCAACATTTTTGAATTGATTTTCTAATAAACCTATGTGATTTAAGGTAGCGTTTTTTCCCCAGCACCAAAGGGGATTTTTAACTAACGGAATGGATATTTCTTTGGTATTTTTCGAAGCAACTGTGGTGGACACCGTTGTTTACAATGGGTTTGCAACTTCCCCCAAATGTTTCCGTATGTTAAACGTTTCCTCTTTTTTTTTTTTTTAGAGTTGGGTATGAATGGCCTTTCAGAGTTTCCCACCAAAATTCTCGGAAGACAAAATTGGGTAGATAATTTGCTTCAAGAGGTAGGGGGGTGGAAAATGGCTTAAGGGAAGAGGTCCTGTAAGGGAGAAATCTCATTTATGGAGCTTTTACCTAGAACCACTAAATTTTGGGATTTTCGGAAAGAATATAATTCTTTATGAATAGAATTCTTTATTGGCCAAGTGTGGTTGGACACACAAGGGATTTGTCTTGGTGCAAATGCTCTCAGTGTATATAAAAGAAAAGATACATTCGTCAAGAATTATAAGGTACACCACTTAATGATAGTCAAGCATGGAAGGTTTAGGATTGGGATTTACAGAAAGCATGGAAGGTTGTTTGAAAAAAAAATGATTGTGCAGTGGCAAGGCCAAACATTTAACACGCATATACAAGTAGTCCTCAACGTACATCCGTTCATTCAAGTGAGTGTTTGAAGTTACAACAGCGCTGAAAATAAAGTGACTTAGAACCGTTGCAGCATCCTCTTGGTCACATGATCAGAAATTCAGATGCTTGGCAACTGCCTCATATTTATGATGGTTGCCGTATCCCAAGATCACATGATCCCCTTTTGCGACCTTCTGACAAGCAAAGTTCATGGGTAAAGCCAGATTCACTTAACAACCGGGTGACTAACTTAACAATCACATCTTTTAGCTGTGTTATTTTTCTATTAGTGTAGTAACAGAATAACAGAGGTGGAAGGGATCTTAGATGTATTCTAATCCAACCCACTATTCAGACCAATGGTTTGTTCCATCTCTTCTTAAAAACTTCCAGTGTTGGAGCATTCACAAGTTCTGGAGGCAAGTTGTTCCACTGGATTAATTGTTTTCACTGTCTGGAAATTTTCTTCCTAGTTCTAAGTTGCTTTTCTCCTGGATTAGTTTCCATCCGTTGTTTCTTCTCCTGCCTTTTTTGGTGCTTTGGAGAATGGATTGACCTCCTCTTCTTTGTGGCAACTCTTCAAATATTGGAAGACTGCTATCATGTCACCCCTAGTCCTTTTCATTTAAATTCTTCATTGTTGTTAGTTGCAAAACAGACCCAGGAAACTATAGACCAATCAACCTAACATCAATACCCAGGAAGATACTGGAAAAGATAATAAAAAAACAGATCTGCCAACATCTAGAAACAAGTAAAGTAATAACTAGCAGTCAGCACGGGTTTGTTAAAAACAGATCATGCCAAACCAATCTCATTTCATTCTTCAAAATCAGTGACTAAATTAGTAGACCAGCAAAATACTGTGAACATAATATATTTAGATTTCAGCAAGGCATTCGATAAAGTAGACCACAACCTACTTCTTAGTAAGCTAGAAAAAAGTGGAATAGATAGCACCACCACTAGATGGACTCACAACTGGCTGGCAAACCATACTCAATGAGTAGTGCTTAATGGGTCTAAGTCTACATGGAGGGAAGTAAGCAGTGGGGTGCCACAAGGTTCTGTTTTAGGCCCAGTACTCTTCAATATCTTCATTAACGACTTAGATGAGGGAATAGAAGGGAAACTTACCAAATTTGCAGATGATACTAAGCTGGCAGAAATAGCTAACACCCAAGAAGATAGGCTCAAGATCCAGATGGATCTTGACAGACTAGAACACTGGGCCATATCTAACAAAATGAAATTCAATGTAGAGAAAAGTAAAGTCCTACACATAGGCAAAAAACCCCAAAAGTACACATATAGACTGGGTGAAACCAGGCTCAATAGCAGTAACTGTGAGAGGGATCTTGGAGTCTTAGTGGACAACCAGCTAAATAGGAGCCAGCAGTGTGCAGCAGCAGCCAAAAAAGCTAATGCAATCCTAAATTGTATTAACAGAGGGATACAATCAAGATCAAGGGAAGTACTAATACCACTCTATAAAGCCTTAGTAAGACCATACCTAGAGTACTGCATCCAATTTTGTTCTCTACGTTATAAAAAAGATGTTGAGACTCTAGAAAAAGTACAGAGAAGAGCAACCAGGAGGATTACGGGACTGGAGGCTAAAACATACAATGAACGGTTGCAGGAACTGGGCATGGCTAGTCTAGTGAAGAGAAGAACCAGGGGAGACATGATAGTGGTCTTCCAATATTTGAGGGGCTACCACAGGGAGGAAGGGGTTAAGCTATTTTCTAAAGCACCTGTAGGCCAGATAAGGAATAATGGATGGAAACTGAACAAGGAGAGATTTAACCTGGAAACAAGGAGAAACTTTCTGACAGTGAGAACAATCAACCAATGGAACAGAAGTTGCCCTCGGAAGTTGTGGGAGCGCCATCACGGGAAGCTTTCAAGAAGAGATTGGACTGCCATTTGTCAGAAATGGTGTAGGGTCTCCCACTTGGGCAGGGGGTTGGACTTGATGACCTTTAAGGTCCCTTCCAACTCTGATTATCTGTTAAATCTGTTAAGTCTTGTCCGACCCATCACAACCCCATGGACAACGTTCCTCCAGGCCTTCCGGTCCTCTACCATCCCCTGGAGTCCATTTAAGCTCACGCTGACTGCTTTGGTGACTCCAGACACAAGAACAGTTTTTTCCCGAAAGCCATCACTCTGCTAAACAAATAATTCCCTCAATACTGTCCAACTATTTACAAAGTCTGCACTACTATTACTATTAATCTTCTCATCCCTCCTTATCACCCATCCCCTCCCACTTGTGACTGTATGACTGTAACTTTGTCGCTTGTATACTTACGATTTATATTGACTGTTTCCTAGTATGATTTGATTGCTTATTGTACCCTGTGACTATCATTAAGTGTTGTACCTGATGATTCTTGACTCTTGACGAATGTATCTTTTCTTTTATGTACACTGAGAGCATTTGCACCAAGACAAATTCCTTGTGTGTCAAATCACATATGGCCAATAAAGAATTCAATTCAGTTCAGTTCAGTTCAGTTCAGTTCTATTCTATTCTATTCTATTCTATTCTATTCTATTCTATTCTATTTTCTATATTCTATTCCATCCAGCCACCTCCTTCTCTGCTGTCCCCTTCTCTTTTTTTGCCCTCAATCGTTCCCAGCATTAGGCTCTTCTCCAGTGAGTCCTTCCTTCTCATGAGGTGGCCAAAGTATTTGAGTTTCATCTTCAAGATCTGGCCTTCAAAAGAACAGTCAGGGTTGATCTCCTCTAGGACTGACCAATTGGATCGCCTTGCAGTTCAAAGGACTCTCAGGAGTCTTCTCCTGTGCTGACTCCGGAGCCTCCAGAATCGGACATCAGAGAGGCAGAGAAACAAGGGGAGCCTGTTCCCAGTGCATGCGTGCGCAGAGCTGCCAGAAGGCAAGAACAGTTAAGACAAAAGGGGCGACCCGGGAGTAAGGCTTGGAGGTGATTGGCCCTCCCATAAGACATAAAGGAGGAGCAAAGGGAGATGAGCCTTTGCAGGAAGCAATTTTGTTTGTATTGGTCGGTTTGAAACCTGAAGCTCGATGTTGAATTTGTGCTCCATTTGGTCTTGTACAACTAATTGGCAATTTAGTCGTTGGCAGCATTTCAAGAAAGATAAAGGTGGGTGCTTATCAGACTTGTCCTGAAGGATGTTGGCAGACTTCTGTGGGACTATTTAGAAACTGTTTGAGAATCATTACGGGCTGTGATTGAATAAAATTCACAGCCGTTGAAATAAAGAAAAAAGGGTTTGGGGACTAACATGTGTTTGTTAGTGTCTCAGGAAACCTCAGTCAAAACATCTCCAAAGGCCTCCATTCTTTGGTGCTCGGCCTTCCTTATGGTCCAGCTTTCACAGCTATGCATTGCAACTGGGAAAACCATAGCTGTGACTCAAAATGCACTTTTGTTGGCATTAAAGCAGACATTCCTCATTCCTGCAACTGTTCTTCGCATGTTTTAGCCTCCAGTCCCCTAATCATCTTTGTAGTTTCTCCAGTCTGAGCAAGTTGTTTAGCGGGGAACCCACAAATGTTTTCCACGGTTTCATTTGTCACCTAATTTGGATAAGGCCCACATTCACTTCCAGGAAAAAAAAATTACGAGAGCCTTATCGACTTTTTCTTCCTTCAGGAATACGTCCTCAAGGGTCCGGCCAGATTTTCACAAGGTGCATTTCTAATCCCCTGGTTTCACTGATTTTTAATGCCTCCTTCTTTTAAGTTTTTTTTTTCTTTTTTTGAATGGACCCGAATATTTATATCTTATTTTGATTTTTTTTTAATTCTTCCCAAGGCAAAGCCCTTTCAAGTTGTGCCAGTATTATTATTTCTCCAAACGAGTTTCATCTTGATCCTTAAAGCAACTCAGTGCCAAGAAGGAGCTTGCTTTATAGATAATGCATTTTTTTTCTCTTTTGCAATGGCCCATCAACAATTCCATTTGAGCAATGGCAGGAATTCAAACAGCTGAACAGGGTTTCTTTTTTCCTTTTTTCAAGAGGTCCTTCTAATGCAGGATATCCTCAACTTACGACTGCAATTGAGCCCAAAATTTACGTCGCGAAGTCAGATATTTGAGTTTTGCTCCATTTTACGACCTTTCTTGCCACCATCGTTAAGTGAATCCCTGCAATTGTTCAGGTAGTACTGGCAGTCCTTGACTTACAATGATTCATTTAGTGACCATTCAAGGTTACAACAGCATTTATGACTGTTGTTCACACTTACGACCTTTGATCAAAATTCAGGCACATGGCAACCGACTCATATTTATGACAGTCACAGCGTTCCCCTGATGCCCCTCTTGCGACCTTCTGACAAGCAAAGTCAATGGGGAAGCCAGATTCACTTAATGACCGTGGGACTAACTTATCAACTGCATGGATTCACTTGCCAACCGAGGCAAGAAAAGTCATACAATGGGGGGCAAAAGCTCGCTTAACAAATGTCTCAAACGAATTTGAAACCTGCCAAAATTGTAGTTTTAGTTCAAAAGGAGGGGAAAAGCTTTAAAGATATGACAGGATACGTGACCAAATACTTCTTTGGTCTTTTTAGTTGTCAGCAGAAAGGGAGTGGGGGAAAGCAGTGCATTCCTTAAATGCTTCAGATAATTGCTAGGCAGCCAAATCTGTTGGTGCACAAGATTATTACTGGAGAGCATGATTGATGACTCTTGACTATGGAAGTGTCCCATTGGATAATATACATCCAGGGGGTTGGGGGAAGACCAGGATCAAGAGTGAAATGAATGATGTATCTCAGAGTGGGCTGCATCCAGGTAACACCAACATGTTCACTCCAAATAAATCTTTTTTTTTTTATACTGAGACATGCGGCTAGAGACACATGATTTGAAAGAGGATGGATTGTCGGAGCCCCAACAGAATTCTTGACTTACAACCATTCGTTTAGAAACTTCTCAAAGTTACAATGGCGCTAAAAATAAAATGATTCGCACTTATGACCATCACAGCCTCTCCACGACCATGTGATCCACATTTGGGTGCTTGACAACCTGTGTGTATTTACAACCGTTATGGGATCCTGGACTCCTGGGATGGCCATTTGCGACATTTTCCCAGCCAGATTGTAACACGCAAAATCAACGCCGGGAATCCAGACACATTTAACGACTGCATAATTCACTTTAATGTCCTCATGATTCACTTAACAGCCTAATGTTTCGCTTAATAACCTGGCATAAAAGGTCATAAAATCAGGTACAATTCACTTAAACAACCACCTGGCTTAGCCATGGAAATTCCAATCCCAATTTGTTCACAAATTGAGAACTCTCTAATTCAGCGGTCGCCAACCAGTGGGCTGGGGACCACTGGTAGTCCATGAGAAAGTTTTGGTGGTCCGCAAAGAAATGTCACCCCGAAAGCACTCCCCAAAGCAATTAATCCAGGCTGTGTGGGAACACAAGGCTGTGCTGCCCCACATGGCCCATGGGAACACAAGGCTTGCGTCGCTTGCATTGCGAACAACACAAGGTAGTGAGGGGAGGGGAGAAAGGGCGGAGGGGGAACTCCCCCCACTCGCCCCATGTACCTCACCTGGCCACCTGGCTGCTTCTTTCCACTTCTTTCTTCTTCTGCTTTTGGCTGCATGCAAGGAAAGCAGCAAAAGTCTTTCTTTCTCTCCCCCAAACTCCACTAGAAATGAGTCTTTGGGATCCTGCAAGGCCTCCTGCTCCAAGAGGCAGCACCATTCTGGCAGAGTTTGGGGGAGAGAAAGAAAGACTTCTGCTGCTTCTGCTGCTTTTCTTACATGAAGCCAAAAGTCTCTCTCTCTCTCTCCCTCCCTCCCTCCCTCCCTCCCTCCCTCCCTGAGAATGGAGCTGGGGATGGTATCCTGCGATGAGGTGGGGAATTTTTCTGCAGACTTTTTGGGGGGATTTTCCCAGCGTCTCTGGTCCGCGGGATTTAAAATTATGACTTTGGTGGTCCCTGAGGTCCAAAAGGTTGGCGACCCCTGCTCTAATTGGTACACAGGTCATCCTCGACTTACGAAAGTTCATTTAGTGGCCGTTCGATGTTACAATGGCACCGAAAAAAAGGGCCCCATAACTGTTTTTTTTAACATGACCGTGATCACGTGATCCAAATTCAGACCCTTGGCAGCTGACTCACATTTATGACGGTTGCAGCATTCCCGGGGTCATGTGACCCTTTTGCGACCTTCTGACAAGCAAAGTCAACAGGGAGGCCAGATTCACTTAACAACCATGTGACCCACTTAACAGCTGCAGGGATTCACTTCACAAGAGTGGCAAGACAGGTCATAAAATGGGGCAAAGTTCACATAGCAACTCTCTCTCTCTTAGCCACAGAAATCGTGCTCTCAATTGCGATCGTAAATTGAGGCCTACTTGAATGAAGCACAAAGATATTTCATGACGGACTTAATTCCTGACTGCTACAACTGTTTTTTTCTCTCCTCTTTTTGAGTAACAATGCAAAGATGATTTGTGTTTCCCATGAGACCTTCAGAATTTTCCAGTCCAAATAGCCAAAGTAACAATGATTGTATGGGCAAAAAAAATAATAATTGGTTATACTATAGAATTAGATAAATGGCAAAACCTTTGGGATAGGAACTATAAATTGACAATGGCTACTGCCTACGAGGAAAATCTCTATAAAATGTTGTATAGGTGGCATTTGCCACCAGCAAGATTAGCAAAAATGTTCACCAATATGTCCGTCAAGTGTTGGAAGTGGTAATCACACTCTGGGTACTTATTATCATATGTGGTGGATTTGTATGAAAGCAAGAAAATATTGGGATGAAAATACATACATGGTTGGAAAAGATGATCGAGCAACATGTAGATCTGAAACCAGAAATATTTTTGTTAGTTATACCGCTGGAGGCCTATGATAAAGGGACTATATATCTAGTTTTGCATGTATTGACAGCTGCAAGGATTGTATTTGCACAACATTGGAAAAATGAGAACACCCTATCAGATGAGGACACAATTGGGAAAATACTAGATTGTGCAGAGATGGATAGATTGACATTAAAAATAAAAGATAAAGAAGACACAGAATATTACTCAACATGGAATAGATTTTACCAGTGGCTAGAGATAAGTGGTAGAAATTAGATGAAGGAAGGTTATTGCTATGTATAAATTAAATATAAAGATGGCTTATAATGATAAATATGCCAATATAACCAACAGACTTACAAATAAGCTAATGTAAAGAGAAATCTAGTGAAAACTATTCTGTTACACTATTATTATTGTTATTAGCATATACGTTGATATTCCTTTCTTATGTTAATTTTTCTTTGCTTTTTTGTAAATGATATGCCCTGACAATACGCTGTATTCAAAATGTTTATGATATATATAAGGTCATGAGCAAAGCAACAAATTGCAATAGCTGGCAGGTTAACATCACCTCTTAGAGATAAGCATTCCAGGCTGGGTCTGACAAGGGAGGAAACAACAACAAAAGATAAGCCTCCTTTGACCAACGTGACTGAAGCAAAAACAACAGGGCTAATTACAAGAGGGAGGCGGTGGGAAGGGCCTATTTTACCCGTGCAAGGGCTAAATTGATTAATGCATAGATTAATGCATGATTGATTAATAAAGGCATAGAGCTCTGTAATGGTAGCTTAATACTCTGACAATGTCAGCAGAGGCTGACGAAAGCTTTGTAAGTAAATATACTTTTAGTTCCGGAGACCGCAAGGTGTCTGTTTCTTCTTTTACACACACACACACACACACACACACACACACTTCATAAACATTTTATATCTCTATCTATCTATCTATCTATCTATCTATCTATCTATCTATCTATCTATCTATCTATCTATCTATCTATCTAAAAGAATTTCCCAGTCCAAATGACAGATCTAGAATCCCTAGGATCTGTCCTTTCGACCCCAGATCTCCACCTGGATCTGCCAGGCCACATATGCCATACTGACCCAAAGCTGATCCACTTTAGCTCCTGAGATCAACCAAGGTCATGTAGACGCTGCATCTCTAATTAAACTGCAATATATGTACATCAAATGGAATGTAATTGCTCTTCTAGTTCCACCCAATTCTCTCTCTGGTTTCTAGCCTGGGCATGAGATTTGAAGACTCAAGTCTTGCCTCTTGCGAACTCAAGGGTGGATCCCAATGTTTAGCCTCCCGATAGGGTTCCAAGCAATCCTTGGGATCGTACAGGGAGGTAGAGACCGAACAGCTTCAAAAGGAGGGCTGTCCTTGGTTGTCCCTTGTATTGCACATTGAGCTGGTTGAGCCTAAAAAGAGTTGCAAGGAGTTGCAAAACTAAGCATTGCACCGAGGCCAATTTAATAGCAATAGTACTTAGACTTATTGTTCTGACGTAGGCTTCCCCAACAGCACAAGGCCGACTCCTCGTCCTGATAAAACCCCTTTTATTTAGTTGAATTCCTTTCCAGCAAAGCCGTGGCCAACAGTCTTTCAAGATATTTCCCAATCACGGATCTTTATCAGACTTGGAGAGTTGCCAGGCTGATATCTTTCAGATGCCACACTGTAGCAGACAATGCTTGGCAAGAATGCAGAAACAGGTCTTCACCCAAATGAACTAATTGTCAACTGCAAAACTCCACTCCCCTTTCACTCCTCTTTTATTCCCTATGGGAGGGGCCATTCACCCTGTGGTTTTATTCCCAAGTCGACCCTTGTTCCTTAACTGTTCCCTTCATCTGGCAGCTCTGTGCATGCGCACACTGGGAACAGGCTCCAGCTGTCCTTCTGCCACACTGATGTCTGACTCTGAAGGTGGCTGTTAACTGTCAGACGGCCCTGGCTCCATCTCTGCCTCCGATGCAGAGCATTCGTCAGAGCCTTCTCCAGGCTCCAGGACTGGCCCATGTTCCTCCCCAACCTCCTTACTGTCTGAATCTACTCCCAGCTCCACTGGCGGGCCACAACACTTATATACCACTATACAGTGTTTTACAGCTCTCTCTAAGCGGTTTACAGAGTCAGCCTTTACAGAGTCCAACCTCAGAAGGATGGAAGGCTGAGTCAACCTTGAGCCTGGTAAGATTCGAACTGCCAAATTGTAGGCAGCCGGCTGTCAGCAGAACTAGTCTGCAGTACTGCATTCTAGCCACTGCGCCACCACGGTGGAAAGAGGCAAGTGGGATTATCTACTACGCTGAAGGAAGGTGCAGCATAGATAATCCTACTCACCTCCTTTCACCTTAAACTGTCCACAGTGCACTGCTTGCCTTTGTTCTGGCAACCCACTCGTTGGCTGTCGCAACACACTCCATCGTCAGTCCCGAAGTTGTGTTGCTGACAGAGTTGATCCAACTGGGAAGGCGGTTCTTACCGTCTCCTTCAACTCCAGTACAGGGAATTTTATTTCAATGCTGGGAATTATGTTCATTCTCAGCCCGTAGTGAGTCCCAAACAGTCCCTTTGAGATAAGCACCCACCTCTCTTTCCTTTGAATTGCTGCCAACAATAAAAGTGCCAAAAAACCAACTGAACTGCAAAGTCCACACAGAGCTTCAAGGTTTAATCTGAACAGAACAAACAACTTTGCTTCCTGCAAAGGTTTCTCTACCTTTGCACTTCCTTTATATCTTATGGGAGGGGCAATCACCTCCAAGCCTTATTCCCGAGTCTCCCTTTTTGTCTCAGCTGCTCTTGCCTTCTAGTAGCTCTGTGCACACGCACACTGGGAACAGGCTCCCCTGGGTCCTCTGCCTCACTGCTGCCAGACTCCGGAGGCTCCGAAGTCAGCACCCCACTCCCAGATGGTCCTGGCCCCATCTCTGCATCGGATGCAGGACCCTCATCTGAGTTGTCTTCAGACTCCTGGACTGGTCACCATTCTTCTCCACTGTCTGTTTCCGCTTCCGTCTTCACCAGCTGCGGGAGAACCACAACAACAAAGGTGTTCATCCCAAATTGTATAGCTAAAAGTCAGTAGAGATTCTCAGTCATCCAGGACTGAGCACCTGGATGACTGAGAATCTCTACAGAATTCAGTGTGAGCAAGTTGGTGAGGGGGACTCCATATATGTCCCCAGGGTGTTTAATTTCTCACCTAACTTAGATGGGTTGATTAAGATACCCCTGCGCTACATAAAACACAAGGACAAAGCATGAAGGGAAGGTGCTGATTTATCTGCAGAAACTGGTATGCTAGTTGTAGGTTGCTTTAAGTGGAGGAAGAAGAAGTAAAAAAGGTTAGAGTATTTTTACAATAATCAGTGTGCGGCAGCAGCCAAAAAAGCTAACACAATCCTTGATTGTATAAACGGAGGCATACAATCACGTGAAGTATCGCTTTATAAAGCCTTAGTGAGGCCACACCTTACTAAGCCTTACTTACACATCTTACTAAACCTGCATCCAGTTTTTGTCACCACATTCCAAAAAAGATGTTGAGACTTTGGAAAAAGTGAAAAGAAGAGTAGCTAAGATGATTAAAGGCCTGGAGGCTAAAACATATGAAGAACGGTTGCAGGATTTGGGTTTGGCTAATCTAGAGACAAGAAGGACTAGGGTGGGACATGATAGCAGTATTCCAGTATTTGAGGGGCTGCCACAAAGAGGAGGGGGTCAATTTATTTTCCAAAGCACCTCAAGGCAGGACAAGAAACAATGGTTGGAAACTAACCAAGGAGAGAAGCAACCTGAAATCAAGGAGAAATTTCCTAATAGTGAGAACAATTAATCAGTGGAACAGCTTGCCTTCAGATGTTGTGGGTGCTTCATCACTGGAGGTTTTTAAGAAGCGACTGGACAGCCATTTGTCTGAAATAGTATAGGGTCTCCTGCTTGAACAGATGGGGCTGGACTAGAAGACCTCCAAGGTCCCTTCCAGCTCTATTCTGATTGATTTTTAAAAAAAATAATGGTAGAGCAACTGCAAATGTCATCAAAACCATCCCTTTGTTAAACGAAAAGCATCCATATTTACATTAGCAATTAGAGAGCAAGAAGATAAAGAATATTATAAAATTTGGGACTTACTTTATCAATGGCTAGATAAGAAAATAGGGAAATAAATTACATGATAATATAAGTATAACATGATAGTAAAAATAAGACAATGTAATGATGTAAACATGTTATAATTGACTGCAATGAAATGAATGATATTATGAACCAGGTTTTGTAAAAGTTGAGATTTGCTCGAAAAGGATGATGTGAATTTATAATTATAGTCTAATAAGGAGTTAACAATAATATAATATACATAGTTGATCTATATAATATGAACTTGAATTTAAACTTAGTAGGGAAAGACTTGATATTGTGCACAAAAGATATGTACCAACTGACACACTGAACAATGGAAAGATGGTTTTATTTGATGTTTTATGTTAGCATTTGTCAATGTTTGTTGTCAAAATAAATAAAAAACTTTAAAAAGAAAAGAAAAGAAAGAAAAGAAAAGCATCCATATTTGTTCAGCTACCCATTTTCTTCCTTCTTTATTAAAATGATGTTCTTCTTTCATTTTAAAACCAAAATCATAAAACCATCCACCTGCTGTCATTCTGGTTTCTCTGCTTAGTTTCAGAAATACCTCTGAAAGGGATGACCCAGCAGATCACGGCTTGTCTAGTTATCTCCTCAAACAAACCAATCAAAAGGAAGAATTCTGAATCCAAATGAGCCAAGGATGCTAATCAGGTCTTGTTCAAGATTGTACATTATGCCGTCAGAAGCAAATTCTGTCCCTGGTTTGCAATCAGTTTGTAATCAGGCCTACAATTTGTCAGGCTCCTTTAAGGAGAAGGGCATGAAAACCTGCTAGGAAAGAGGCTCAGCGTTTGGTATTAACTCTTTTCAGGCCAACTAGCTCCAAGTTTTCTGCAAAAGCGACACTTGTGTCACTGTGCGACTTGTCTGACTTTGTACGGGTGATTTGCAACCCATTGTGGCAACTTAGCAAACCACACTTTGAACGTACCTGACTTAGTTTGATGGGGCCGGGCTCGCAAACTTCTCAGAAACATTTTGCATAAATTCGCACGCAGAGCCAGTTTGGTGTAGGGGGTGAAGGCGCCAGGCTAGAAACCAGGAGACTGTGAGTTCTAGTCCTGCCTTCGACCTGAAAGCCAATAGGATGACTTTGGGCCAATCGCCAGGAGATACTGCATTCTAATCAGGGGTGGGATTCAATTTTTTAAACAACCGGTTCTGTGGGCATGGCTAGGTAGGCGTGGCTAAGTGGGCATGGCCATGTGACTGGGTGGGTGTGGCTTCTTCTTCTTCTTTTTTTGCAGCAAACCCCCCTACCCCCATTTTTTTGGCCTCCTGTGCCTCAGGGGAGCCTCCTGGATGAAGCTCTAAGACAGCAAGGGGGATCCCAACACAGCTGATCATCAGAACAGCTGATTAGCGGGAGGGGAAAAAAAGAAATACCTTAAGGAGTGACTGAGCAGGGAAGAATGCAGTCAATGATGTGAGGCATGCATGCAATGTCACGCATGTGCAGTAAGAATGGACTGGGCAGGGAGGGGCGGGCAGAAAGGGGCAGGGCCAGCCAGGGGCATGATTTGCCGGTTCTCCGAACTGTGCAGAATCATAACAACCGGGTCTATAGAACCAGTCTGAACCGGTAGAATCCCACCCCTGGTTCTAATCCCACCTTAGAGGTGAAGGTTAGCTGGGTGACTTTGGCCAAGTACCAGGAGACTGTGAGTTCTAGTTCTGCCTTAGGCCTGAAAGCTGCCTGGGTGACTTTGGGCTAGTCACTCTTACTTGAGCCCAATTCACCCCACAGTTGTTGTTGTGGGGAAAATAGGAGAGAAGAATACTGTCGTAGTTCCCCCATCTTGAGTTATTCATAAAAATAGAAAAGGTGGAATATAGATAAATAAAACACAATCCAATCTATCATCTCTCTGTCTCTCAAATTCCATCCTGGTCATTTGAACCCAGAGCTCAAGCCTCTCTAGAATTTTTTTTTGAAAATCTTTCCTTTAAAGTATTAGCCACAATTCAGCATTGTGCCATCTGCAAACTGGTAAGCACCCTGGTTAAAAAAAAATATAAAACAGCAGAGAGACCAGAAAGACTTCACACCATGCATTCCTCCACAATGAAGTGGAGCCATGAATATATATATATATATTTTGTGGGAGGGAGGTTGCACTACTTCAATCATTAGATTAGATTAACAGAGTTGGAAGACTAGCCAGGCCCTGTTCCTGCAACCGTTCCTCGTATGTTTCAGCCTCCAGTCCCCTAATCATCCTGGTTGCTCTTCTCTGCACTCTTTCTAGAGTCTCAACATCTTTTTTATAGTGTGGTGACCAAAACTGGATACACTACTCTAACTGTGGCCTTACTAAGGCTTTATAGAGTGGTATTAGTACCTCCCTTGATCTTCATTGAATCCTTCTGTCAACTACAGTCTTATTTCAATTAGGATCAACTTACCCATATTTTACCACTCTATAAAGGAGAAGTTCATGAGCCACTTCTTCAAAGACAGGCTCAAAGTCAAGGTATATTACATCCTTGGCGTTCCCTCGATCTACTAAACTAGCAACTTTATCAAAGGAGATAAGATTCATCTGGTGGGATTTATTTCAAACAAATCTTGCTTGCTGGTCCCTGTTGATTATAGCCTACCTATCCATGCAATTACAAACACTCTGCTTGATAATCTGTTTTGAAGACTTTGATACCTGTTTAACTGGAAAGGTAAAGTAGGCACGCCCTTTTAAGCATTTGTCAAACCACCTGGCATCCTTAATAAGACGAATCCTTTTGAACATTTTCATCAATTTTAATGTAAGGCCAAAAAAGCCACCCAGTTGCCACAACCAATGAGATGGGCAGCAAATAAATTTGATAAATAAATAAATATTTGTAAAAATGTAAGATATATAACCATGTGTATCATGTGTGTCATATGTTGTCCACACCCAAGTAATTATTATCCAATTCCTTGGTGCAAGTATCTTAACTTTGTTAGAGTATATTCATGAACTGGAATAGAACTTGGTAACAAGGCCAGACAATGAATAGGAATAGCAACTATGTCAGCCAATGAGGACTGAAACTAGAATTAGCCTAGTTTGGAAACTGAAACTAAAAGTAGCTGTCATGCCCCTGGTGGAGACTGTTCCACACTTACAACCACTGTAGCATCTCCACGGTGACCTGATCAAAATTCCAGGCATTTGGCAACGGATTCACATTTATGACGGTTGCAGTGTCCCAGGGGTCACCTTCTAACCAGAAAAGTCAACGGGGAAACCAGATTCACTTAACAACCATGTTACTCATTGAACAACTGCAGTGTTTCACTTAATAACTGCGGAAGAAAAGATCGCAAGATGGGGGCAAAACTCCATTAACCGTTGTCTTGCTTAGCAATAGAAATTTTGGCTCAATTTTGTCTTTAAGGCGAGGACTACCAATATTCATAAGAAGTGATTTTAAAAGAAAATAAAGTTTGCAGATTGTTTAAGACTTTCTACCGATAAGCTGTGTTTTAAAGGATGTTAATGAAGGACTGGCAGATGTGAAACAAATCATGCTTGCTGCAAAAATAATGGAATCAGAAATATTGGATTTTCCTTTTTCTTTCTTTCTTTTTTAAAAAAGCACGAATTAGAAGACAGAGAAGGTATTTAAAGTGGAAATCCAAGGCTAAGAGAATAACCCACAGAAGGGCTCTTTACCACATACACTGTACAAAAGAAACTGGCTGAAGATTTAAAAATTAAAAGGGAACTGCAGATGTTAAACCGAGAGAATGATGAGGACAATGTCTTTTCACTGGAAAAGAAAAGAAATTGTTAAAGCCACTTGGAAAAAAAAAAAAGACAAAAGAGCTCACTAAAAGCCTGGAAGAAGTCTGTGTGATGGAATAAAGAAAGAAAGAAACAGAATGTAAGGGGAATCAAATCCTATGACAATAACTGAATTAACTGAAGATGTTAAGGTTTTCAGAGCTAAAAGGAAGGAATATAAAGTTCGCGTATTTGAGCAAGGTTAAAATAAGGCATGTTTCTATGGAACCCTGGCAATCTTTTATGGACTTTTCTGCTGAGATCAGGATTGGAAAAAAAAAGATGACTTAAGAGGATTTGCTTTAAAATAAAGGAAGAAAGGAGGGGAGAAGAGAGATATGTAAACTTACAGGAGGAAAAATCGCTACCAAACTGGATTACACTTCTTGTGATGAAGAATGGGAAGTCACTTCTTTATGCATTTGTTTTTTCCTTCCTTCCTTCCTTCCTTCCTTCCTTCCTTCCTTCCTTCCTTCCTTCCTTCCTTCCTTCCTTCCTTCCTTCCTTCCTTCCTTCCCTTCCCTTCCCTTCCCTTCCCTTCCCTTCCCTTCCCCCTCCCTTCCCTTTCCCCTCCCTTCCATCCACCCATCTTTCTTTCTTTCTTTCTTTCTTTCTTTCTTTCTTTCTTTCTTCCTCCCTCCCTCCCTCCCTCCCTCCCTCCCTCCCTTCCTTCTGTTGGAAGGATCAGGGATCCTTCCTTCCTTCCTTTCTTCTGCTAGAAGGGTTGGGAGTCCTTCCTTCCTTCCTTCCTTCATTCCTTCCTTCCTCCTTTTCCTTCCCCTTTCTATCCACCCATGTGTCTTCCTTCCTTCCTTCTGTTAGAAGGATTGGGAGTCCTTCCTTCCTTCTTTCCTTCCTTCCTTCCTTCCTTCCCTTTCCCCTCCCTTCCATCCATCTTCCTTCCTTCCTTCCTTCCTTCCTTCCTTCCTTCCTTCCTTCCTTCCTTCCTTCCTTCCTTCCTTCCTTCCTTCCTTCCTTCCACTCACGTGTCTTCCTTCCTTCCTTCCTTTCCTCTGTTAGAAGGATTGGGGTCCTTCCTTCCTTCCTTCCTTCCTTCCTTCCTTCCTTCCTTCCTTCCTTCCTTCCTTCCTTCCTTCCTTCCTTCCTTCCTTTGTGCCTACTTTATTACAGGTTTTTATTACTGTAATTAAAATCCTTGTTTTGTTAAGAGGAAGTAACCAGATTTTCCTGCATTTTGTTCCCAGTGGTATACTATATCCTTCTCTTTCCATATACATTGAGATGAAACTTAGTAAACAGGCGTTCAAGAATCCAGCAACGTCTTTAATTTATTGGGGAGCAATCCCACCAACCGGCATGCATTACATCTGAGCTCTGTTCAGAATAACTGGTTTTCCAATTTCTTTGTCTGTCTTTCTCCTACCTTTTCAGATAGATGTACATTTTTCTTCTCACTTTGGTAATGGCCTCATGTAGGTGACCGGGTGACAACTAATTTTCATAGTTGGGTTCAAAAAAGAATGACTAGCCCCAAACCACCCCAAATCGGCTTTGTGGATGTATTGGGATTTTGTCAAAGGATATAGCAAAAGGATTAATTAGTCAAAGTTTAGCATATGTTCTCTATAGGAGCTAGTAATATCCTGCCCATGAGATCACTATATCCAGAAATGCCTCCTTTGGCATCCAAATAGGTCTCTTATTTAATGTATATACTCATATATTTATTTACTAGCTGGATACCTGTGCTTCACTATGAAACTATGTGATCGGGCTTAGTTTTTGCGGAGGAAAATAAGGGGTGGGGAATTCTGCCTCTGCCTACCAGCACCCATCGGTATTCATCTGGCTAGTGTCCTGTCAGTGTGTGAGAGAGTTGAGGGCTGTTTGCTATATGAGAAAGGAGACATCAAGGAGCCTGGGTGTGGCTTAGCTCAACTGTTCTGTACTAAAGCTGCTTGGTTCTGTGAAACTAAAACTGAAACTCAACTCCTTTGCTTGTGTTTTGCATTTGGAACAGATTTCTTTTCAGGTGGGGAGGGGGAGTAGAACGCCTTAGCATCAGAGTGTGTTAATAATAATAATATAGGAAATATTAAATGCTCTGACGGTCATTTTGAAAAATCCTTTCTTAGTGAGCACCTAGAAGGCAAGAGAAACATACGTGCCAAATTTCAAGGTTGTAGGCTTTACGGTTCTATATATATAAATTTATTGTGATGACCCAGGGTGGGATACAAAATAAACACAGTCACAAAAAAAAGGTGAAGTCCCTTTTATTCCTTCACTTTGCTTCCAAACTCCAAATATCCTTGACTGGAGACAAAAAAACTCCCACACAAGCAGTTACAAAAAGGAGGAAATGCCGTTTAAATTATAAAGAGTAAAGAACAACACAAACCAGGCAAGATAAGGGCTGGAGGACGTCCACAGATAACAGAACACACAGTGGGAAGGACGCCAAACTCAGAGAGGAACCATAAACTAGAGATATTGCCATGCTTTGTTTCCAGCACTCACCCATACGCATGTCTCTCCTCTTATCCAGTTGTCGCAGCTGCAGCCCATGAAGAGGATCAAGGCCCTCTCCTCCCCAGTATACAAAGTCTCTCCCTTATCCTCTCCTCCCTGCGTGCCCTAGGATGGATAGGGGATGGGCCTGGGTCCTCCTCTGCCTGCTCAGCCAGCCTCTGCCCTTCCCCAGCCTCCTCCACAACCTCCGGAGCCACACTTCCACTCCCTGTCGGCTGTTCCTCATCTCACTCAGAGTCAGTCTCCACCAGGGGCATGACATTTATAAAATAAATAACAGATAATTTTTATGTTGTATAAATAAATAAATATTTTTTTTATAACAGGTAATCTTCAGCTTACAACCATTAGCCATTCGAAGTTACAAAACTGCTGGGAAAAATGGATTTATGACCAATCCTCCCAGTTATGACCATGGTCACATCATCAAAATTTGAGTGCTTGGCAACTAGCATGTATTTATGATCGTTGCAGTGTCCTGGGGTCATGTTGATCATCATTTATAATCTTCCCAGCAAGCAAAATTATGGAGGAAAGCCAGATTCACTTAATGGCCACGTGATTCATTTAACAACCATGGCAAAAATGATGGTAAAATTAGGAAGAGGCTCACTTATCAATCACTTTGTTTGGCAGTGGAAATTCTGGTCTCAATAAATTGAGAATTACCTGTACATAGTATTCATTAACACAGGTACTCATTAACTTTCACTATTCCTGGTTTAAATAATATGTTATTATTGACAATAATTACAGTTGTTATCTATTTAACGTCTTGTGTATTATTTCCAAGTTTTAAAGGCATTTTTTAAAAAAAACAGCTATTTTGAGGCTTCAATCTTTCTGCATTTACAGAAATGTAAAAAACTTGGCCCTTTCATCAAGCTTTTAATGGGCGATTAAAATAAAGATTAATTTTAATTTATGTTTTTCACTTTTAAGGAATCATATTTTTTTTTCTTATCCCTGTGATTTTGTAGCAACCTCAAGTACTTGCCTAAGCAGGATGATACAATATTAATTGAAACGAATGAATAAGCAGCCTAATGCACTGTTGAAATGAAAGCATAATAATATTGTTTGGAACCTAACCGCATTAAATAAATCAACAAATCAATCATCTTTACAATTTGCACCACTTTATAGCGATGTGGCTTTGTCATAATTAAACACTTCCAGCCCTTCCCAATATTAAACACTTAAGAAAAAGGAAGGAAATAATTCCGTAGATAATCACAAATAAGCATGCGAACAACGAACGTTGCGTGCTGAATTTGCTTTGTCAAAAAAGAGTGTATTTTCCTTTATTTCCTCAAATGGCAGCTCAGAAGATTTGGACTTCACCAGTTATGATCTGGGTGGGTTCCACGAAGACAAAATCCTGGGAAAGGAATCAGGAAGGACTCAAGGTGGACATGACAGCAGTCTTCCAATATCTATGGGGCTGACACAAAAAGGAAAGAAGTCAACCTACTCTCCAAAGCACTTGAAGGCAAGGCAAGAAGCAGTGGATGGAAGATCATTAAGGAAAAATCCAACCTAGAACTAAGGAGCAATTCCTAGATAATAATTGTCAGGGATGGTTGCAGGAATTGGGTATGGCCCAGTCTAGAGAAAAGAAGGATGGCGGGGACATGATAGCAGGATTCCAGTATTTGAGGGGTTTCCACAAGGAAGAGGGGGGTCAACTTATTCTCCAAAGCACCAGAGGCAGGATAAGAAACAATGGAAACTAATCAAGGAGAGAGGCAACCTGGAATTAAGGAGAAATTTCCCAACAGTGATGACAATTAACCAGTGGAATGGCTTGCCTCCAGAAATCGTAGGCACTCCATCATCTACTATCTATCTATCTATCTATCTATCTATCATTCTATCTATCTATCTATCTATCTATCTATCTATCCATCCATCCATCCATCCATCCATCCCATCCATCCATCCATCCATCCATCCATCCATCCATCTATCTATCTATCTATCTGTCTATCTATCTATCTATCTATCTATCTATCTATCTATCTATCTATCTATCTATCTATCTATCCATCCATCCATCCATCCATCCATCCATCCATCCATCCATCCATCC